>NW_021823350.1:90000-177500 GCF_901001165.1 Salmo trutta | reverse complement strand
GGCCAGTAGTAGAACTGTAGCTAGATAAAAACAAGAGCATTACCACCATCTATGGGCCAGGAGTGGAACTGTAGCTAGATAAAAACAAGAGCATTACCACCATCTATGGGCCAGGAGTGGAACTGCAGCCATCTATGGGCCAGTAGTAGAACTGTAGCTAAATAGTCTTGTCTCTCCCATTGGGTTGTACCAGTTCAGGGTCAAGCCTTTCAGACTAGAAATGCACCTGTGACGCATGACAACCATTCCCTTATATCAGTGTGATCAAAACAGTGTTTTAATGAGTTGACATTATTTGTGTTATTGATAGGTAGTGTAATGTAAAGGCAGGTGTCGCCCTCTACTGGACATGTCTGTAGGTGCACATGATAATCACTCAGGTGGCTGTCTATGGGGTGTATGGTCTAGGATGGTTGTCTATGGGGTGTATGGTCTAGGATGGTTGTCTATGGGGTGTATGGTCTAGGATGGTTGTCTATGGGGTGTATGGTCTAGGATGGTTGTCTATGGGGTGTATGGTCTAGGATGGTTGTCTATGGGGTGTATGGTCTAGGATGGTTGTCTATGGGGTGTATGGTCTAGGATGGTTGTCTATGAGGTGTATGGTGGTGTATGGTCTAGTATGGTTGTCTATGGGGTGTATGGTCTAGTATGGTTGTCTATGGGGTGTATGGTCCTACCTGTCTATAGGTATGTAATGGGGGGGTTGTCCTACCTGTCTATAGGTATGTAATGGGGGGGTGGTCCTACCTGTCTATAGGTATGTAATGGGGGGGTGGTCCTACCTGTATGTAGGTATGTAATGGGGGGGTGGTCCTACCTGTCTATAGGTATGTAATGGGGGGGTGGTCCTACCTGTCTATAGGTATGTAATGGGGGGGTGGTCCTACCTGTCTATAGGTATGTAATGGGGGGGTGGTCCTACCTGTCTATAGGTATGTAATGGGGGGGTTGTCCTACCTGTCTATAGGTATGTAATGGGGGGGTTGGTCCTACCTGTCTATAGGTATGTAATGGGGGGGTTGGTCCTACCTGTCTGTAGGTATGTAATGGGGGGGTGGTCCTACCTGTCTGTAGGTATGTAATGGGGGGGTGGTCTTACCTGTCTGTAGGTATGTAATGGGGGGGTGGTCCTACCTGTCTATAGGTATGTAATGGGGGGGGGGTGGTCCTACCTGTCTGGAGGTATGTAATGGGGGGGGGGGTCCTACCTGTCTATAGGTATGTAATGGGGGGGGTGGTCCTACCTGTCTATAGGTATGTAATGGGGGGGTGGTCCTACCTGTCTATAGGTATGTAATGGGGGGGTTGTCCTACCTGTCTATATGTATGTAATGGGGGGGTGGTCCTACCTGTCTATAGGTATGTAATGGGGGGGTGGTCCTACCTGTCTGTAGGTATGTAATGGGGGGGGGGTGGTTCTACCTGTCTATAGGTATGTAATGGGGGGGTGGTCCTACCTGTCTGTAGGTATGTAATGAGGGGGTTGTCCTACCTGTCTGTAGGTATGTAATGGGGGGGTGGTCCTACCTGTCTATAGGTATGTAATGGGGGGGGGGTCCTACCTGTCTGTAGGTATGTAATGGGGGGGGTGGTTCTACCTGTCTATAGGTATGTAATGGGGGGGTGGTCCTACCTGTCTATAGGTATGTAATGGGGGGGTGGTCCTACCTGTCTATAGGTATGTAATGGGGGGGTTGTCCTACCTGTCTATAGGTATGTAATGGGGGGGTTGGTCCTACCTGTCTGTAGGTATGTAATGGGGGGGTGGTCCTACCTGTCTGTAGGTATGTAATGGGGGTGTGGTCTTACCTGTCTGTAGGTATGTAATGGGGGGGTGGTCCTACCTGTCTATAGGTATGTAATGGGGGGATGGTTCTACCTGTCTATAGGTATGTAATGGGGGGGTGGTCCTACCTGTCTATAGGTATGTAATGGGGGGGGTGGTCCTACCTGTCTATAGGTATGTAATGGGGGGGTGGTCCTACCTGTCTATAGGTATGTAATGGGGGGGTTGTCCTACCTGTCTATAGGTATGTAATGGGGGGGTTGGTCCTACCTGTCTGTAGGTATGTAATGGGGGGGTGGTCCTACCTGTCTGTAGGTATGTAATGGGGGTGTGGTCTTACCTGTCTGTAGGTATGTAATGGGGGGGTTGTCCTACCTGTCTATAGGTATGTAATGGGGGGGTGGTCCTACCTGTCTATAGGTATGTAATGGGGGGGTGGTCCTACCTGTCTATAGGTATGTAATGGGGGGGTGGTCCTACCTGTCTATAGGTATGTAATGGGGGGGGGGGTCCTACCTGTCTGTAGGTATGTAATGGGGGGGTGGTCCTACCTGTCTGTAGGTACAGATGATTATCTCTCTGAGGTGGTAATGCATGGGGGTCATGGTCTCGCTGACTGAGTCCAGAGCCATGTCCACCTCCCTCTTCATCTGATGACCGTCCGGCAGTAGTCTAACTAGCTGCATCACCACCTGGGGACAGACAGGACAGAATACACACACTGACTGTCAGACAGGACAGAATACACACACTGACTGTCAGACAGGACAGAATACACACACTGACTGTCAGACAGGACAGAATACACACACTGACTGTCAGACAGGACAGAATACACACACTGACTGTCAGAACGAGAGATGGTGGTGACGTGTGCGCGAACCAGACCAACTCAGAACGCTGTTTCTGAAGCAACTTGATGCACCAGTACACCCCCTGGACAGGACACTAGTCTATCTCCTCAGTACACCCCCTGGACAGGACACTAGTCTATCTCCTCAGTACACCCCCTGGACAGGACACTAGTCCATCTCCTCAGTACACCCCCTGGACAGGACACTAGTCCATCTCCTCAGTACACCCCTGGACAGGACACTAGTCCATCTCCTCAGTACACCCCCTGGACAGGACACTAGTCCATCTCCTCAGTACACCCCCTGGACAGGACACTAGTCCATCTCCTCAGTACACCCCCTGGACAGGACACTAGTCCATCTCCTCAGTACACCCCCTGGACAGGACACTAGTCCATCTCCTCAGTACACCCCCTGGACAGGACACTAGTCCATCTCCTCAGTACACCCCCTGGACAGGACACTAGTCCATCTCCTCAGTACACCCCCTGGACAGGACACTAGTCCATCTCCTCAGTACACCCCCTGGACAGGACACTAGTCCATCTCCTCAGTACACCCCCTGGACAGGACACTAGTCCATCTCCTCAGTACACCCCCTGGACAGGACACTAGTCTATCACCTCAGTACACCCCCTGGACAGGACACTAGTCTATCTCCTCAGTACACCCCCTGGACAGGACACTAGTCTATCACCTCAGTACACCCCCTGGACAGGACACTAGTCTATCACCTCAGTACACCCCCTGGACAGGACACTAGTCTATCTCCTCAGTACACCCCCTGGACAGGACACTAGTCTATCTCCTCAGTACACCCCCTGGACAGGACACTAGTCCATCTCCTCAGTACACCCCCTGGACAGGACACTAGTCTATCTCCTCAGTACACCCCCTGGACAGGACACTAGTCTATCTCCTCAGTACACCCCCTGGACAGGACACTAGTCTATCTCCTCAGTACACCCCCTGGACAGGACACTAGTCTATCACCTTAGTACACCCCCTGGACAGGACACTAGTCTATCACAGGGCCTTACCCCCAATCTATCTCCTTAATGCAGAGTGACAAGCATTTTCCCATTTTCCCATTTTGACAGAGTTTGGTGTGACTGTCGGCCAGACTATTCCAGACCAGAGGAGAATCTTGTCTGCTAGGTGGTTGCTAGGCCACTACAGCTCTAACACTGAGCTGTAGCACTATAGTCTCTGCTATGTGGTCAATCTAAAACTCTTATGTTTCATTCAAACCCTTTTTTGGTAAAAGTATCTATGTTTGTTACTCACCTTGAATTCTCCCTTGGTGTACTTGGCATCAGGAACACTGACAATCTCATCATCACCAAACTCAGGAAAGCCCTATGGCAGAAACAAACCAACAACGGATGAGCATTGCTGTTTTAATACTGGTTTAACAGCTCTGGTAACATCTGCAATGTGTTTATTACACAGCAAATAAACTATTCCTGGAATATAGGTTGGTTTTCCAGAATATACTCTTACAGTGAAGTGCCAGACAGTGAGGGGAGTGTAGTCTTACAGTGAAGTGCTAGACAGTGAGAAGTGTAGTCTTACAGTGAAGTGCCAGACAGTGAGGAATGTAGTCTTACATTGAACTGCCAGACAGTGAGGAGTGTAGTCTTACAGTGAAGTGCCAGACAGTGAGAAGTGTAGTCTTACAGTGAAGTGTCAGACAGTGAGGGGAGTGTAGTCTTACAGTGAAGTGCCAGACAGTGAGGGGAGTGTAGTCTTACATTGAAGTGCCAGACAGTGAGAAGTGTAGTCTTACATTGAAGTGCCAGACAGTGAGAAGTGTAGTCTTACATTGAAGTGCCAGACAGTGAGAAGTGTAGTCTTACAGTGAAATGTCAGACAGTGAAAAGTGTAGTCTTACAGTGAAGTGCCAGACAGTGAGGACTGTAGTCTTACAGTGAAGTGCCAGACAGTGAGAAGTGTAGTCTTACATTGAAGTGCCAGACAGTGAGGAGTGTAGTCTTACAGTGAAGTGTTAGACAGTGAGAAGTGTAGTCTTACAGTGAAGTGCCAGACAGTGAGAAGTGTAGTCTTACATTGAAGTGCCAGACAGTGAGAAGTGTAGTCTTACAGTGAAGTGCCAGACAGTGAGAAGTGTAGTCTTACATTGAAGTGCCAGACAGTGAGAAGTGTAGTCTTACATTGAAGTGCCAGACAGTGAGAAGTGTAGTCTTACATTGAAGTGCCAGACAGTGAGAAGTGTAGTCTTACAGTGAAGTGTCAGACAGTGAGAAGTGTAGTCTTACAGTGAAGTGTCAGACAGTGAAAAGTGTAGTCTTACAGTGAAGTGTCAGACAGTGAGGACTAGTCTTACAGTGAAGTGTCAGACAGTGAGAAGTGTAGTCTTACAGTGAAGTGCCAGACAGTGAGAAGTGTAGTCTTACATTGAAGTGCCAGACAGTGAGAAGTGTAGTCTTACAGTGAAGTGCCAGACAGTGAGAAGTGTAGTCTTACATTGAAGTGCCAGACAGTGAGGAGTGTAGTCTTACAGTGAAGTGCTAGACAGTGAGAAGTGTAGTCTTACATTGAAGTGCCAGACAGTGAGAGCAGCTATGACCATGGCCGTGGTGGTTCTTCCCTTGCCGTTGGAGCAGTTGAACACGAAGGCTGAGCGAGAGTCCTCAGCCAAGGTACTCTTCATGGCCTCCAAGAGCTGGTCAAAGTCCTGAGTAAAACAACACACAGGCACACACACACACAGGCACACACACACACAGGCACACACACACACAGGCACACACACACACACACACACACACAGGCAAGCGCACACACACAGGCACGCAACAGATGGTGAAATTCAGTTCATCGTTCATAAAACATGTAATAACATTCAACCCCACTAGAGGGAGAACAAAGATTTCCATTTTTTACCCTCATATCAGCCTCATGAAAACCTGTCACTGCCCCTCATATCAGCCTCATGAAAACCTGTCACTGCCCCTCATATCAGCCCCATGAAAACCTGTCACTGCCCCTCATATCAGCCCCATGAAAACCTGTCACTGCCCCTCATATCAGCCCCATGAAAACCTGTCACTGCCCCTCATATCAGCCCCATGAAAACCTGTCACTGCCCCTCATATCAGCCCCATGAAAACCTGTCACTGACCCTCATATCAGCCCCATGAAAACCTGCCACTGACCCTCATATCAGCCCCATGAAAACCTGTCACTCATATCAGCCTCATGAAAACCTGTCACTGACCCTCATATCAGCCCCATGAAAACCTGTCACTGACCCTCATATCAGCCTCATGAAAACCTGTCACTGCCCCTCATATCAGCCTCATGAAAACCTGTCACTGACCCTCATATCAGCCCCATGAAAACCTGTCACTGCCCCTCATATCAGCCCCATGAAAACCTGTCACTGCCCTTCATATCAGCCCCATGAAAACCTGTCACTGCCCTTCATATCAGCCCCATGAAAACCTGTCACTGACCTTCATATCAGCCCCATGAAAACCTGCCCCTCATATCAGCATCATGAAAACCTGTCACTGACCCTCATATCAGCCTCATGAAAACCTGTCACTGACCCTCATATCAGCCTCATGAAAACCTGTCACTGACCCTCATATCAGCCCCATGAAAACCTGTCACTGACCCTCATATCAGCCCCATGAAAACCTGTCACTCATATCAGTCTCATGAAAACCTGTCACTGCCCCTCATATCAGCCTCATGAAAACCTGCCCCTCATATCAGCCCCATGAAAACCTGTCACTGACCCTCATATCAGCCCCATGAAAACCTGTCACTGCCCCTCATATCAGCCCCATGAAAACCTGTCACTGCCCCTCATATCAGCCCCATGAAAACCTGTCACTGCCCCTCATATCAGCCTCATGAAAACCTGCCCCTCATATCAGCCCCATGAAAACCTGTCACTGACCCTCATATCAGCCTCATGAAAACCTGCCCCTCATATCAGCCCTATGAAAACCTGTCACTGACCCTCATATCAGCCCCATGAAAACCTGTCACTGACCCTCATATCAGCCCCATGAAAACCTGTCACTGCCCCTCATATCAGCCCCATGAAAACCTGCCCCTCATATCAACCCCATGAAAACCTGTCACTGACCTTCATATCAGCCCCATGAAAACCTGTCACTGACCCTCATATCAGCCTCATGAAAACCTGCCCCTCATATCAGCCCCATGAAAACCTGCCCCTCATATCAGCCCCATGAAAACCTGCCCCTCATATCAGCCCCATGAAAACCTGCCCCTCATATCAACCCCATGAAAACCTGTCACTGACCCTCATATCAGCCCCATGAAAACCTGCCCCTCATATCAGCCCCATGAAAACCTGCCCCTCATATCAGCCCCATGAAAACCTGTCACTGCAGTGCCTCCACAAAACCATTACCTTTGTGTGTGTGTGTGTGTGTGTATGAGTATGTGTGTGTACGTGCGTGCGTGTGTGTGTGCTTGAACGTGTGTGTCGTCTGCCTTTACCTCCTCCTTGGGGGCGCAGCAGTCTGACAGAGGGATGCGTTTATAGAGCAGTCCCTGGTGTGTTCTCTGGTACTGGTTGAAGACCTCCTGGACCGTCAGACAGGTTTTAAACATCTTCATCTGTTTCTCCTGCTCCAGAGTGACCTCCAGCCACTTCTGGGCTCTCTGAACCTCCTCTCCCAGGGCTGTCTCTAGTTTCTGGGGTAGAGAGGAGGGGGAGGGACAGTCAGACTGGGGCTCACTTTACTTTACTGGTTTATTGTCCACGTAAGGATCACTTAGTACCTCTATGTACTGGGGGTTAGGGTCACTTAGTACCTCTATGTACTGGGGGTTAGGGTCACTTAGTACCTCTATGTACTGGGGGTCACTTAGTACCTCTATGTACTGGGGGTCAGTTAGTACCTCTATGTACTGGGGGTTAGTTAGTACCTCTATGTACTGGGGGTTAGTTAGTACCTCTATGTACTGGGGGTTAGTTAGTACCTCTATGTACTGGGGGTTAGTTAGTACCTCTATGTACTGGGGGTTAGTTAGTACCTCTATGTACTGGGGGTTAGTTAGTACCTCTATGTACTGGGGGTTAGTTAGTACCTCTATGTACTGGGGGTTAGTTAGTACCTCTATGTACTGGGGGTTAGTTAGTACCTCTATGTACTGGGGGTTAGTTAGTACCTCTATGTACTGGGGGTTAGTTAGTACCTCTATGTACTGGGGGTTAGTTAGTACCTCTATGTACTGGGGGTTAGTTAGTACCTCTATGTACTGGGGGTTAGTCAGTACCTCTATGTACTGGGGGTTAGTCAGTACCTCTATGTACTGGGGGTTAGTTAGTACCTCAATGTACTGGGGGTTAGTTAGTACCTCAATGTACTGGGGGTTAGTTAGTACCTCAATGTACTGGGGGTTAGTTAGTACCTCTATGTACTGGGGGTTAGGGTCAGTTAGTACCTCTATGTACTGGGGGTTAGTTAGTACCTCAATGTACTGGGGGTTAGTTAGTACCTCAATGTACTGGGGGTTAGTTAGTACCTCAATGTACTGGGGGTTAGTTAGTACCTCAATGTACTGGGGGTTAGTTAGTACCTCAATGTACTGGGGGTTAGTTAGTACCTCAATGTACTGGGGGTTAGTTAGTACCTCAATGTACTGGGGGTTAGTTAGTACCTCAATGTACTGGGGGTTAGTTAGTACCTCAATGTACTGGGGGTTAGTTAGTACCTCTATGTACTGGGGTTAGGGTCAGTTAGTACCTCTATGTACTGGGGGTTAGGGTCAGTTAGTACCTCTATGTACTGGGGGTTAGTTAGTACCTCTATGTGTGTGGGGTGAGGACATGGATGTGTTAGTACACCAACAGTATGTGGAAACCTGCTCGTCAAACATCTCATTCCAAAATAATGTCCATTAATATGGAGTTGGTCCCCCCTTTGCTGCTATAACAGCCTCCACTCTTCTGGGAAGACTTTCCACTAGATGTTGGAACATTGTTGCAGTGACTTGCTTCCATTCAGCCACAAGAGCATTAGTGAGGTTGGTCGTAGTGATGTTGGGCGATTAGTCCTGGCTCGCAGTCGATGTCCCAATTCATCCCAAAGGTGTTCGATGTGGTTGAGGTCAGGGCTCTGCAGGCCAGGCAAGTTCTTTCACACTGATCTCAACAAACCATTTCTGTATGGATCTCGCTTTGTGCATTGGGCCATTGTCATGCTGAAACAGGAAAGGGCCTTCCCCAAACTGTTGCCAAAGTCGGAAGCACAGAATCATCTAGAATGTCATTGTATGCTGTAGCATTAAGATTTCCCTTCACTGGAACTAAGGGGCCTGAACCATGAAAAACAGCTCCAGACCATTATTCCTCCTCCACCAAACTTTACAGTTGGCACTATGCATTCGGGCAGGTAGCGTTCTCCTGGCATCCGCCAAACCAAGATTCTTCCGTTGGACTACCAGATGGTGAAATGTGATTCATCACTCCAGAGAACGCATTTCAACTGCTCCAGAGTCCAATGAGCTTTACACCACTCCAGCCGACACTTGGAATTGTGCATGGTGATCTTAGGCTTGTGTGCGGCTGCTCGGCCATGGAAACCCATTTCATAAAGCTCCTGATGAACAGTTCTTGTGGAGACGTTGCTTCCTGAGGCAGTTTGGAACTCGGTAGTGAGTGTTGCAATCGAGGACAGACCATTTTTAACGCCCTACACGCTTGAAAGTCACTGAGCTCTTCAGTAAGGCCATTCTACTGCCAATGTTTGTCTATGGAGATTGCATAGCTGTGGGCTCGATTTTATACACCTGTCAGCAACAGGTGTGGCTGAAATAGCCTAATCCACTAATGTGAAGGGTTGTCCACATAGAGCTGTATATATAGTGTATAGTACCTCAATCTGTGTGGGGTCTGTGGCGGGGACAGGGATGTGTTGCTCCAGACAGGACGGCTCTCTGGGGGTGAAGACCTGTCCGTTCCCCTCCAGAACCAGCTCCTCCTGCAGGTTGACCCACAGGACGTGGCTGTACTTCCTCTTCTCATCCGTCAGGTGGGTCAACACCACACCCGTCGCCTACAGAACACACAACCCAGCAGATACACTTCAGTTCAGCTTCACAGACACAACTTACTGGATCAACTGGGACGTCTTCAAATGTTATGTCTGCTGAAGATAGAAATGGCTGAAACTAGCATTTTGGACGTTGACCAAATGTGATACGGGCTTGGTGTTGATCATACCTCTGATGTAGGCTGTGACATGCCGTAGACGGGCATCTTGGGAACTCTTCTGAAGTTAGCCACTTTCATCTCCTTCACTGTGCTGAGTATGTCTGGAGACAGGTATTCGTGAGCAACCTGCGCGCAAACGCAAACACACACACACACACACACACACACACACACACACACACACAGTAAGTCAATAAGATAATGAGTTAGATTTCCAGTGAATGTATTCATTACACAACGCAAACAAACATGAACTGAGTTCCATGTTCTGCAGTGGGCCTGACTGAGTTCCATGTTCTGCAGTGGGTCTGACTGAGTTCCATGTTCTGCAGTGGGCCTGACTGAGTTCCATGTTCTGCAGTGGGCCTGACTGAGTTCCATGTTCTGCAGTGGGCCTGACTGAGTTCCATGTTCTGCAGTGGGCCTGACTGAGTGTGATGTTCTGCAGTGGGTCTGACTGAGTGTGATGTTCTGCAGTGGGTCTGACTGAGTGTGATGTTCTGCAGTGGGTCTGACTGAGTTCCATGTTCTGCAGTGGGCCTGACTGAGTTCCATGTTCTGCAGTGGGCCTGACTGAGTTCCATGTTCTGCAGTGGGTCTGACTGAGTTCCATGTTCTGCAGTGGGTCTGACTGAGTTCCATGTTCTGCAGTGGGTCTGACTGAGTTCCATGTTCTGCAGTGGGCCTGACTGAGTGTGATGTTCTGCAGTGGGTCTGACTGAGTTCCATGTTCTGCAGTGGGTCTGACTGAGTTCCATGTTCTGCAGTGGGTCTGACTGAGTGTGATGTTCTGCAGTGGGTCTGACTGAGTTCCATGTTCTGCAGCGGGTCTGACTGAGTGTGATGTTCTGCAGCGGGTCTGACTGAGTTCCATGTTCTGCAGCGGGTCTGACTGAGTGTGATGTTCTGCAGCGGGTCTGACTGAGTTCCATGTTCTGCAGTGGGCCTGACTGAGTTCCATGTTCTGCAGTGGGCCTGACTGAGTTCCATGTTCTGCAGTGGGTCTGACTGAGTTCCATGTTCTGCAGTGGGTCTGACTGAGTTCCATGTTCTGCAGTGGGCCTGACTGAGTGTGATGTTCTGCAGTGGGTCTGACTGAGTTCCATGTTCTGCAGTGGGTCTGACTGAGTGTGATGTTCTGCAGTGGGTCTGACTGAGTGTGATGTTCTGCAGTGGGTCTGACTGAGTTCCATGTTCTGCAGTGGGTCTGACTGAGTGTGATGTTCTGCAGCGGGTCTGACTGAGTTCCATGTTCTGCAGTGGGTCTGACTGAGTTCCATGTTCTGCAGTGGGTCTGACTGAGTGTGATGTGATGTCATTTGGTGGGAGGTTCTCACCAGAACGCGGGCTCCCTTGGTGACGAGATCAGGCGGAGCGGAGAGTTCTGATAGGTCCATACAGGCCAGCAGGCGGTACACCCAGGGGTGAGCACACAGCCACTGGCTGAAGTTGGACGCAAAGCCAAGAGAATACTGCAACACCACAAAACAGATGTAGAGGTTGAGATGTCTGTTTTCCATGGTAAAAACAGGAAATAAAGGTTGAGATGTCTGTTTTCCATGCTAAAAACAGGAAATAAAGGTTGAGATTAGAGGTCGACCGATTCATCGAAATGGCCGATTAATTAGGGCCGATTTCAAGTTTTCATAGCAATCGGTATTTTTGGCCACCGATTTTCCGAATTTTTCTTTTTTTTTTTACACATTTATTTAACTAGGAAAGTCAGATTAAGAACACATTCTTATTTACAATGACAGCCTAGAAACGGGGGTTAACTGCCTTGTTCAGGGGGTATTCGTTTTTGCAACCTTCGGTTACCAGTCCAACCCTCTAACCACCTGCCTTACATTACACTCCACAAGGATTAACAGGCTGACTACTTGTTACGCCCTGGCAGCAAGAAGCAAAGGTAAGTTGCTAGCTAGCATTAGACTTATAAAAACCTATCAATCTTAACATAATCACTAGTTAACTAACTACACATGGTTGATGATATTACTAGTTTATCTAACGTGTCCTGCGTTGCATATAATCGATGCGGTGCCTGTTCATTTTCATTGAATCACAGCCTACTTCACCAAACTGGTGATGATTTAACAAGAGCATTTGCGAAAAAAGTACTGTCGTTGCACCAATGTACCTAACCATAAACATCAATGCCTAACAGGAATATTTAGACTTAGCCACCCGTTAGATAAAATACGGAACAGTTCCGTATGTCACTAAAAGAGAAAAACTTTTGTTTTCGAGATGACAGTTTCCGGATTCGACCATATTAATGACCTAAGCCTCGTATTTCTGTGTGTTTATTATATTATAATTAAGTCTATGATTTGATAGAGCAGTCTGACTGAGCGGTGGTAGGCAGCAGCAGGCTCATTGCATTCATTCAAACAGCCCTTCGCTGTGCTTCAAGCATTGCACTGTTTATGACTTCAGCCTGGGTGGATATAATTTATGGAACGTTCCAACAAGAATCTATTACAAAAACTTCGTAAATAACAAGGTTTCCAAAAAACAACGCATACAAAGTTGTATAGCGGCAGAATAAGGTCCTTGTAAAATGTAGTGCACTGTAAAGGGAATAGGGTGCCATTTGGGACAAAACCATACCTGTTCATGAAGGTATGCGTTGAACACAATCAGGTAGAAATAGCGTTCCAGGCTCTGGATGGCTCTGTGGAGAAAGTAGTCTTTGGTCGTGCTTCCCTAGAAGAGACAGACATCAAGGAGTCAGACAGTAGTCTTTGGTCGTGCTTCCCTAGAAGAGACAGACATCAAGGAGTCAGACAGTAGTCTTTGGTCGTGCTTCCCTAGAAGAGACAGGCATCAAGGAGTCAGACAGTAGTCTTTGGTCGTGCTTCCCTAGAAGAGACAGACATCAAGGAGTCAGACAGTAGTCTTTGGTCGTGCTTCCCTAGAAGAGACAGACATCAAGGAGTCAGACAGTAGTCTTTGGTCGTGCTTCCCTAGAAGAGACAGACATCAAGGAGTCAGACAGTAGTCTTTGGTCGTGCTTCCCTAGAAGAGACAGACATCAAGGAGTCAGACAGTAGTCTTTGGTCGTGCTTCCCTAGAAGAGACAGACATCAAGGAGTCAGACAGTAGTCTTTGGTCGTGCTTCCCTAGAAGAGACAGACATCAAGGAGTCAGACAGTAGTCTTTGGTCGTGCTTCCCTAGAAGAGACAGACATCAAGGAGTCAGACAGTAGTCTTTGGTCGTGCTTCCCTAGAAGAGACAGACATCAAGGAGTCAGACAGTAGTCTTTGGTCGTGCTTCCCTAGAAGAGACAGACATCAAGGAGTCAGACAGTAGTCTTTGGTCGTGCTTCCCTAGAAGAGACAGACATCAAGGAGTCAGACAGTAGTCTTTGGTCGTGCTTCCCCAGAATCATAACATACTAGCTAAACACTGCAGCATCATATTACTGTATCATCATCATCATTGTGTACTGATAACGTTGATCAATCTGAAACATAAACCCACCTGAATTTGATAATCATCTCCGATCGCTTCAAGCTTCTTCTTATTTTCATATATCGCTTCTTTTATGTTGTGCATTTCTGAACACAGAGCGATCGCTTGGTCAACCTGAAGAACCAAAGGGACAGAATGATTTAGATGCTGGGAACTATCACTATGTATCTAACTAGATGACACATTTCAGGATCCCTCACCTCTTCCATGACCTGTTGTCCTTCAGGTAGTCTGTTGATGAGGGTCTGAATGACTTGGAACAGGGGCTTGGCTTCTGCCTCTTCCACTCTGAAAACAATAACAAACCGGACAGGCAGCCATCTTTAAAACGCTTCATTACAGTTTAACTACATCACCACTGGTTAATTATGACACTGATCAATCCATCATTTGATTGAAATATAGGCCTACCCAGTAGGCAAATCTGGTTCTAATGATGTTTACTCAAGCAGAAAAACTGTTTGCAAACAGAAAACATCATTAACACGTCACGTGCCAAATGTTGCCCTCTGGGTATAATCTGGATCAGTTTCATAGTGAATGTTTACCTTTATTTTACCAGACAATTAACAACAATGTCTTACATGCAATGACGGCCTGGCAATACACTACATACACAAAAGTATGTGGACACCCCTTCAAATTGGAGGATAAGGCTATTTCAGCCACGCTCATTGCTGACAGGTGTATAAAATTGAGCACACAGCCATGCAATCTCCATAGACAAACAGTGGTACTAGAATGGCCTGTACTGAAGAGCTCAGTGACTTTCAGTGTTGCACCGTCATTGTCAAATTTCTGCCCTGCTAGAGCTGCCCTGGTCAACTGTAAGTGCTGTTATTGTGAAGTGGAAACGTCTAGGAGCAACAACGGCTCAGCCGTAAAGTGGTAGGCCACACAAGCTCACAGAACAGGACTAGCTGGAGTGGAGTAAAGCTCACCGCCATTGCACTTTGGAGCAGGGGAAACGCGTTCTCTGGAGTGATGAATCACGCTTCACCATCTGGTAGTCCAACAGAGAAATCTGTGTTTGGGGGATGCCAGGAGAACCCTACCTGCCCGAATGCATAGTCCCAACTGTAAAGTTTGGTGGAGGAGGAATAATGGGCTGGGGCTGTTTTTCATGGTTTGGGCTAGGCCCCTTAGTTCCAGTGAAGGGAAATATTAACGCTACAGCATACAATGACATTCTAGACAATTCTGTGCTTCCAACTTTGTGGCAACAGTTTGGGGAAGGCCATTTCCTGTTTCAGCATGACAATGCCCCTGTGCACAAAGCGAGGTCCATGTAGAAATTGTTTGTCGAGATCAGTGTGGAATAACTTGACTGGTCTGCACATAGCCCTGACCTCAACCCCAACGAACACCTTTGGGATGAATTGGAACGCCGACTGCGAGCCAGACCTATCGCTCAACATCAGTGTCAGACCTCACTAATGGTCTTGTGGCTGAATGGAAGCAAGTCCCCGCAACAATGTTCCAACATCTAGTAGAAAGCCTTCCCAGAAGAGTGGAGGCTGTTATAGCAGCAAAGGGGGGAACAACTCCATATTATTGCCCATGATTTTAGAATGAGATGTTTGACGAGCAGGTGTCTACATACTGTTGGCCATGTAGTGTATCTCTAGGAAAGGGTACAGTTTGGTTGCAGAGGTTGAGTCCAGTCTTACTGTGGTGGTTCCTGGGTTGTCTTCAGGTGGTTGAGGACCAGGGTCCCCAGGATCATGGCTAGGTTGGTCCGCCCTACCCCCACCTGACAACTGAACAACAGGGCAGGCAGAGGCCTGGAAACATCCCTTCTCAAAGACAGGTTGGGGCTCTCCTGAAAACACGCAACACAAATACAAGGGATTGGAAAACAACACATACAAATGAAAAAGTTGCACTTTAATCTCTCCTAACTTTATTTGACCAACTCATCCGGAGTTTCTAGCTGTCCTCTAAACCAACACACACATTAGAAAATAATTTGGGGGTGTCTGTCTTGCTGGTCTCCAGTCCACACCCTGACCATGTGACCAAACTATTGGAGGATTCCCATTTGTCAGAAAGAAAAAGACAGGCCGACTGCCTTTTAACCAGCTGCTATTATCACCAAAACGTTTAATAAAACCACTGTTTGTTTAGCAGTCTAGTGCAGCTGCTACCAGAAATGTCACGTACATTTGGAGCCATGTGATTTAGATTGTTTTTGAACTGAAGCTCCCCCCCTAGCCTGAGCCAGTCTGTGTTACCATGCCAACTCCTTGTCACTCATTGCCATGCCATGGTTTGATGATGAAAGCAATCAAGTTGACAAGAGCACAAGCAGATCTGGGACCAGGCTACCGCACCCCCCAACCCCTCCCTTTCAACCACTGAAACAGGAAGTGTGAAGAAACGGATCAGGAAGCTATCACAGACCTAGCAAACACTGTAGAGCTGCAGTCAGACAGACAGACAGAGAAACAAACACTCAGCAGACAGACAGAGATGAAACAGAGCAGAGCAGCAGCAGGAATAACACTCTGTCCCAAATATCAACGTATTCCCTAACTACTGGAAACAACCACTTTAAAACCACAGAGAACTGGACAGTCTGCCTGTCACTAGAGAAACAGTCACTCCAAAAAGGCTAGACAGACAGACAAGACAGACAGACAAGACAGACAGACAAGACAGACAGACAAGACAGACAGACAGACCAGACAGACAAGACAGACAAGACAGACAAGACAGACAAGACAGACAGACAGAGAAATCACATCCTGTACAGATGAAGGTATAAAGTTAGATGTGAGGCTTAATGTCATATTCAGAATAACTATTATGGTTATTGGTGATGGATGGGACACAGCAGTGCACAGTGTGAGAGTGGGGTCAACCTCCCATCTTCCGTCTCAGAACCTGGTTGAGAATCTCCAGGTGTTCTAGAATGTTCCACTCATGAATATATTTAATGTCTCCTGTAAAGACATCAGGGTAAGTACAGAACATCCTGTCCAGGTGCAGCCCTGCCGGGTCACTGCTGTTAGATCAGAGCCTGTAAGGACCTGGAACTGGAAGTACAGATCATCCTCAGGATGTTTCTAGCAGATGAAAGAAGGCGGGGCCATGGCGCTCAACCACCACTTAAGGACAGGATATAAAAGGTTATTGGATGGTGCATCAAATCAACAAACAGTTCAATGAAGAAGGTAGGTTCACGTACAAGGAAGACACACTCCAATATATTACTGGAAAAGGAAGATATTTGAGTGTGACTACATTAAGACAAATACAAGAGGATTTACCACGAGAACACTAAGAACCCTCCTCACACAGAGAACACTAAGAACCCTCCTCACCCCGAGAACACTAAGAACCCTCCTCACCCCGAGAACACTAAGAACCCTCCTCACCCCGAGAACACTAAGAACCCTCCTCACCCCGAGAACACTAAGAACCCTCCTCACCCCGAGAACACTAAGAACCCTCCTCACCCCGAGAACACTAAGAACCCTCCTCACCCCGAGAACACTAAGAACCCTCCTCACCCCGAGAACACTAAGAACCCTCCTCACCCTGAGAACCCTCCTCACCCTGAGAACCCTCCTCACCCTGAGAACACTAAGAACCCTCCTCAACCTGAGAACACTAAGAACCCTCCTCACCCTGAGAAGACTAAGAACCCTCCTCACCCTGAGAACACTAAGAACCCTCCTCACCCCGAGAACACTAAGAACCCTCCTCACCCCGAGAACACTAAGAACCCTCACCCTGAGAACACTAAGAACCCTCCTCACCCTGAGAACCCTCCTCACCCTGAGAACCCTCCTCACCCCGAGAACACTGAGAACCCTCCTCACCCTGAGAACACTGAGAACCCTCCTCACCCCGAGAACACTAAGAACCCTCCTCACCCTGAGAACACTAAGAACCATCCTCACCCCGAGAACACTAAGAACCCTCCTCACCCCGAGAACACTAAGAACCCTCCTCACCCCGAGAACACTAAGAACCCTCACCCTGAGAACCCTCCTCACCCTGAGAACCCTCCTCACCCCGAGAACACTAAGAACCCTCCTCACCCCGAGAACACTAAGAACCCTCCTCACCCCGAGAACACTGAGAACCCTCCTCACCCCGAGAACACTGAGAACCCTCCTCACCCCGAGAACACTAAGAACCATCCTCACCCAGAGAACACTAGGAACCCTCCTCACCCAGAGAACACTAGGAACCCTCCTCACCCTGAGAACCCTCCTCACGAACCCTCCTCACCCTGAGAACCCTCCTCACCCTGAGAACCCTCCTCACCCTGAGAACACTAAGAACCCTCCTCACCCTGAGAACACTAAGAACCCTCCTCACCCTGAGAACACTAAGAACCCTCCTCACCATGAGAACACTAAGAACCCTCCTCACCCCGAGAACACTAAGAACCCTCCTCACCCCGAGAACACTAAGAACCCTCCTCACCCCGAGAACACTAAGAACCCTCCTCACCCCGAGAACACTAAGAACCCTCCTCACCCTGAGAACCCTCCTCACCCTGAGAACACTAAGAACCCTCCTCACCCTGAGAACCCTCCTCACCCTGAGAACCCTCCTCACCCTGAGAACCCTCCTCACCCTGAGAACACTAAGAACCCTCCTCACCCTGAGAACACTAAGAACCCTCCTCACCCTGAGAACCCTCCTCACCCTGAGAACCCTCCTCACCCTGAGAACCCTCCTCACCCTGAGAACCCTCCTCACCCTGAGAACACTAAGAACCCTCCTCACCCTGAGAACACTAAGAACCCTCCTCACCCTGAGAACACTAAGAACCCTCCTCACCCTGAGAACCCTCCTCACCCTGAGAACACTAAGAACCCTCCTCACCCTGAGAACACTAAGAACCCTCCTCACCCTGAGAACCCTCCTCACCCTGAGAACCCTCCTCACCCTGAGAACCCTCCTCACCCTGAGAACACTAAGAACCCTCCTCACCCTGAGAACACTAAGAACCCTCCTCACCCAGAGAACACTAAGAACCCTCCTCACCCCGAGAACACTAAGAACCCTCCTCACCCCGAGAACACTAAGAACCCTCCTCACCCCGAGAACACTAAGAACCCTCCTCACCCTGAGAACCCTCCTCACCCTGAGAACCCTCCTCACCCTGAGAACCCTCCTCACCCTGAGAAAACTAAGAACCCTCCTCACCCTGAGAACACTACGAACCCTCCTCACCCTGAGAACACTAAGAACCCTCCTCACCCTGAGAACACTAAGAACCCTCCTCACCCTGAGAACCCTCCTCACCCCGAGAACACTAAGAACCCTCCTCACCCCGAGAACACTAAGAACCCTCCTCACCCCGAGAACCCTCCTCACCCTGAGTACACTAAGAACCCTCCTCACCCTGAGTACACTAAGAACCCTCCTCACCCTGAGAACCCTCCTCACCCTGAGTACACTAAGAACCCTCCTCACCCTGAGAACACTAAGAACCCTCCTCACCCTGAGAACCCTCCTCACCCTGAGTACACTAAGAACTCTCCTCACCCTGAGAACACTAAGAACCCTCCTCACCCAGAGAACACTAAGAACCCTCCTCACCCAGAGAACACTAAGAACCCTCCTCACCCAGAGAACACTAAGAACCCTCCTCACCCAGAGAACCCTCCTCACCCTGAGAACACTGAGAACCCTCCTCACCCTGAGAACACTAAGAACCCTCCTCACCCCGATAACACTAAGAACCCTCCTCACCCCGATAACACTAAGAACCCTCCTCACCCCGAGAACACTAAGAACCCTCCTCACCCCGAGAACACTAAGAACCCTCCTCACCCTTAGAACCCTCCTCACCCTGAGAACCCTCCTCACCCTGAGAACCCTCCTCACCCCGAGAACACTAAGACCCCTCCTCACCCCGAGAACACTAAGACCCCTCCTCACCCCGAGAACACTAAGAACCCTCCTCACCCCGAGAACACTAAGAACCCTCCTCACCCCGAGAACACTAAGAACCCTCCTCACCCTGAGAACCCTCCTCACCCCGAGAACACTAAGAACCCTCCTCACCCCGAGAACACTAAGAACCCTCCTCACCCCGAGAACACTAGGAACCCTCCTCACCCTGAGAACACTGAGAACCCTCCTCACCCTGAGAACACTAAGAACCCTCCTCACCCTGAGAACACTAAGAACCCTCCTCACCCTGAGAACACTAAGAACCCTCCTCACCCCGAGAACACTAAGAACCCTCCTCACCCCGAGAACACTAAGAACCCTCCTCACCCCGAGAACCCTCCTCACCATGAGAACACTAAGAACCCTCCTCACCCTGAGAACACTAAGAACCCTCCTCACCCTGAGAACACTAAGAACCCTCCTCACCCTGAGAACACTAAGAACCCTCCTCACCCCGAGAACACTAAGAACCCTCCTCACCCCGAGAACACTAAGAACCCTCCTCACCCCGAGAACCCTCCTCACCCTGAGAACACTAAGAACCCTCCTCACCCCGAGAACCCTCCTCACCCTGAGAACACTAAGAACCCTCCTCACCCTGAGAACACTAAGAACCCTCCTCACCCTGAGAACACTAAGAACCCTCCTCACCCTGAGAACACTAAGAACCCTCCTCACCCTGAGAACACTAAGAACCCTCCTCACCCCGAGAACACTAAGAACCCTCCTCACCCCGAGAACCCTCCTCACCCTGAGAACACTAAGAACCCTCCTCACCCTGAGAACACTAAGAACCCTCCTCACCCCGAGAACACTAAGAACCCTCCTCACCCGAGAACCCTCCTCACCCTGAGAACACTAAGAACCCTCCTCACCCCGAGAACCCTCCTCACCCTGAGAACACTAAGAACCCTCCTCACCCTGAGAACACTAAGAACCCTCCTCACCCTGAGAACACTAAGAACCCTCCTCACCCTGAGAACACTAAGAACCCTCCTCACCCTGAGAACACTAAGAACCCTCCTCACCCTGAGAACACTAAGAACCCTCCTCACCCCGAGAACACTAAGAACCCTCCTCACCCCGAGAACCCTCCTCACCCTGAGAACACTAAGAACCCTCCTCACCCTGAGAACCCTCCTCACCCTGAGAACACTAAGAACCCTCCTCACCCTGAGAAAACTAAGAACCCTCCTCACCCTGAGAACACTAAGAACCCTCCTCACCCTGAGAACACTAAGAACCCTCCTCACCCTGAGAACCCTCCTCACCCTGAGAACACTAAGAACCCTCCTCACCCCGAGAACACTAAGAACCCTCCTCACCCTGAGAACCCTCCTCACCCTGAGAACCCTCCTCACCCTGAGAACACTAAGAACCCTCCTCACCCTGAGAACAGTAACAAAGGCATCAAAATCCTCCTCTAGAGGTGCTCCCTCCATCGGTAGTGGCAGCCGGTAGTACCTGCGAGAGAGAGAAAAGAAAGGAGAGAGAGAGAGCGAGAAAGAGAGAAAGAACAGAGATAGAAAGAGAGAGAGTGTTACTGTGTTTTCACAGGAGAAATCCCATCTATCTTGTCAATATTGCCTTTATGTAGGTCACAACATAGGAAGACAACATTGACCTGGAATGAGACAGACAGTAATAAGAGACAACTGGTTACTAATATCATATATGTGTCCCAACTTGCACCCTATTCCCTATGTAGTGCACTACTTTTGACCAATGGTGGTTGGGAAACATAGGTCTAAAACAAAACAGCCCCCCAGGGAGTTCCAGAGTACAGAGATAAATCCCATACCCAGGAGGCTTGTTCTGCTCCCTGTCTTTATCACCAGATAACTAGGTCTTTACTGTACACACACACACACACACACACACACACACACACACACACACATATTGAAAAGGCACAATCAAACATTTTCTTTGTTGATGTTATAGGGGTCATCCTCAGATCCAGATGGGTGTGTGGGAAGGAGAGGGGACATGTAGACATGTCTGGAGAGGACTGGAACTGGCTGTTCATTACATCTCAATACAAGCTTTGGCTCCTCTGATCTGATTACTAACAGGATGCTAAAAGAGGCCTTCCCAAGTGCCACTCTATTCCCCATAGGGCCCTGGACAAAGTAGTGCACTAGATTAATCAAATGGCATGCCATCTGAGACGCAACCGATCTCTCCTCCCTCGCCTCTCCCGAATGCAGAGGGGGCAGAGAGAGAGAGCAGAGAGAGAAACTGAAATTGAATTGAGAGCAGAGAGAGAGAGCAGAGAGAGCGAGCAGAGAGAGCGAGCAGAGAGAGAGAGCAGAGAGAGAGAGAGAGAGAGAGAGCAGAGAGAGAGAGAGAGAGCAGAGAGAGAGAGAGCAGAGAGAGAGAGCAGAGCAGAGCAGAGAGCAGAGCAGAGCAGAGAGCAGAGAGAGCGAGCAGAGAGAGCAAGAGCAGAGTGAGCGAGAGCAGAGAGAGAGCAGAGAAAGAGAGAGAGCAGAGAAAGAGAGAGAGCAGAGAAAGAGAGAGAGCAGAGAAAGAGAGAGAGCAGAGAAAGAGAGCAGAGAGAGAGAGAGAGCAGAGAGAGAGAGAGAGAGAGCAGAGAGAGAGCAGAGAGAGAGAGCAGAGAGAGAGCAGAGAGAGAGAGCAGAGAGAGAGAGAGAGCAGAGAGAGAGCACAGAGAGAGAGCACAGAGAGAGAGCACAGAGAGAGAGCACAGAGAGAGCGCACAGAGAGAGAGCACAGAGAGAGAGCAGAGAGAGAGAGCAGAGAGAGAGAGCAGAGAGAGAGAGCAGACAACTTGTTGCATTGTGTCAATAAGAAAAATAAGAAAAACTAATCACTCATTAAAATATTCCAAAAAGGAGTGAAAAAGAGGACGTGACTATGAACCTGTAGAGTGGCATGGTGAACAGAGGTCTCCTGTAGACCTCCTCTGTGACGTGGATGTCCTCCTCACAGGTGATGGTCATCCTCTGAGGCTCGCCCTTGAAGTGCTCGATATCGTTATACACGTAGAAAACGTTATCGTTCAACTTGGCAAAGTCGTGGAGCTAGAGAAACCAGACAGCATCACACCATTATTACTGACGTTAGGAAACACTGCGGATGATTTTACCTGCTTTGTTTGTTCATTGTAATGATTTTTCTTTCTTTAACTAATATCATTTTGATCCAATATATCTACTTGTCTTGAGTATGGAAATTGCAGAAATGATGGAATGTGGATGTGCTAGCTAGTCAGCCGACTGTTGGCATTTAAAAGATGCATTCTTGAGACAGCTTGTCGTTTCACCAGCCAAAGCGTAAGAGAACTGCACTGCTGAGATGGCAGACGGCTGCCTTGTAATGAGGATGACTAGATCTCTGGACTGATGTGTGGAGAGCTTTTAGCACCCGGTTCTGCAGCAGAGGAAACATTACCCAGGTGGGTGTTACACAGGGCTACTGGAGGAGTCGAACAACGTCTGAGGATAAATCTAGTACCACAACCATTACCAACCCTGTCCCTACCGCCAACCCTGTCCCTACCGCCAACCCTGTCCCTACAGCCAACCCTGTCCCTACCGCCAACCCTGTCCCTACAGCCAACCCTGTCCCTACCGCCCAACCCTGTCCGTACAGCCAACCCTGTTTCTACCGTCCAACCCTGTTTCTACCGTCCAACCCTGTTCCTACCCTCCAACCCTGTCCCTACCCTCCAACCCTGTCATTACCAACCCTGTCATTACCAACCCTGTCCCTACCCTCCAACCCTGTCCCTACCCTCCAACCCTGCCCTACCCTCCAACCCTGTCCCTACCCTCCAACCCTGTCCCTACCCTCCAACCCTGTCCCTACCCTCCAACCCTGTCCCTACCCTCCAACCCTGTCCCTACCCTCCAACCCTGTTCCTACCCTCCAACCCTGTTCCTACCCTCCAACCCTGTCCCTACCCTCCAACCCTGTCCAACCCTGTCCCTACCCTCCAACCCTGTCCAACCCTGTCCCTACCCTCCAACCCTGTCCCTACCCTCCAACCCTGTCCAACCCTGTCCCTACCCTCCAACCCTGTCCCTACCGTCCAACCCTGTCCCTACCCTCCAACCCTGTCCAACCCTGTCCCTACCCTCCAACCCTGTCCAACCCTGTCCCTACCGTCCAACCCTGTCCCTACCCTCCAACCCTGTCCAACCCTGTCCCTACCCTCCAACCCTGTCCCTACCCTCCAACCCTGTCCCTACCGTCCAACCCTGTCCAACCCTGTCCCTACCGTCCAACCCTGTCCCTACCGTCCAACCCTGTCCCTACCCTCCAACCCTGTCCCTACCCTCCAACCGTCATTACCAACCCTGTCCCTACCGTCCAACCCTGTCCCTACCCTCCAACCCTGTCCCTACCCTCCAACCCTGTCCCTACCCTCCAACCCTGTCCCTACCCTCCAACCCTGTTCCTACCCTCCAACCCTGTCCCTACCCTCCAACCCTGTTCCTACCCTCCAACCCTGTTCCTACCCTCCAACCCTGTTCCTACCCTCCAACCCTGTCATTACCAACCCTGTCCCTACCCTCCAACCCTGTTCCTACCCTCCAACCCTGTCCCTACCCTCCAACCCTGTCCCTACCCTCCAACCCTGTCCCTACCCTCCAACCCTGTCATTACCAACCCTGTCCCTACCCTCCAACCCTGTCCCTACCCTCCAACCCTGTTCCTACCCTCCAACCCTGTCCCTACCGTCCAACCCTGTTCCTACCCTCCAACCCTGTCCCTACCCTCCAACCCTGTCCCTACCCTCCAACCCTGTCCCTACCCTCCAACCCTGTCCCTACCGCCCAACCCTGTCCCTACCCTCCAACCCTGTCCCTACCCTCCAACCCTGTCCCTACCGTCCAACCCTGTCCCTACCGTCCAACCCTGTCCCTACCCTCCAACCCTGTCCCTACCCTCCAACCCTGTTCCTACCCTCCAACCCTGTTCCTACCCTCCAACCCTGTCCCTACCCTCCAACCCTGTCCCTACCCTCCAACCCTGTTCCTACCCTCCAACCCTGTTCCTACCCTCCAACCCTGTCCCTACCCTCCAACCCTGTCCCTACTCTCCAACCCTGTCCCTACCCTCCAACCCTGTCCCTACCCTCCAACCCTGTCCCTACCCTCCAACCCTGTCCCTACCGCCCAAAGCCCAAGTCACTATAGGCGCCCAGCTCGCCCGGCGCCCAGCTCGCCTACCATCAGAATACAGGTAGATGCCTTCAACATGCGCAAGCTACAGACATGATGTTTGTTTATTTTACGGGGCAAGCAATTTAAGAAAACATTTTTGTTTACTTGTAACCTGCAATTCAGGTTTTAGCTGCCAAGTACGGCCTACATGTCAAATGGAATAAACTACTACTACTAACACATATAGTAGACTCTAGAGACTTACTGGGAACACTATCTGTAGAGTAGACAAGCTGTTTACTGCTGGATCAAGAGGTACTATCTGTAGAGTAGACAAGCTGTTTACTGCTGGATCAAGAGGGACTATCTGTAGTGTAGACAAGCTGTTTACTGCTGGATCAAGAAGTACTATCTGTAGTGTAGACAAGCTGTTTACTGCTGGATCAAGAGGGACTATCTGTAGAGTAGACAAGCTGTTTACTGCTGGATCAAGAAGTACTATCTGTAGTGTAGACAAGCTGTTTACTGCTGGATCAAGAGGTACTATCTGTAGTGTAGACAAGCTGTTTACTGCTGGATCAAGAGGGACTATCTGTAGAGTAGACAAGCTGTTTACTGCTGGATCAAGAGGGACTATCTGTAGAGTAGACAAGCTGATTACTGCTGGATCAAGAGGGACTATCTGTAGTGTAGACAAGCTGTTTACTGCTGGATCAAGAGGGACTATCTGTAGTGTAGACAAGCTGTTTACTGCTGGATCAAGAGGTTTATTAGTAGGAGGAGGCCAGTATATTGATAGATAAAGAGGTTTATAGGTTTATTAGTAGGAGGAGGCCAGTATATTGATAGATAAAGAGGTTTATTAGTAGGAGGAGGCCAGTATATTGATAGATAAAGAGGTTTATTAGTAGGAGGAGGCCAGTATATTGATAGATAAAGAGGTTTCTAGGTTTATTAGTAGGAGGAGGCCAGTATATTGATAGATAAAGAGGTTTCTAGGTTTATTAGTAGGAGGAGGCCAGTATATTGATAGATAGAGGTTTATTAGTAGGAGGAGGCCAGTATATTGATAGATAAAGAGGTTTATAGGTTTATTAGTAGGAGGAGGCCAGTATATTGATAGATAAAGAGGTTTATTAGTAGGAGGAGGCCAGGTCACCTCCTTCCTGATGGTGAGCTCCAGGTTCTCCACCGTCTCCTCCTTGTCCAGGCCATGGAGATTCTCATGGAGGTTCTCCTTCCTCCGGGGGGTGTATGGAACAAAGTTCTCCTCCAGGTGCAGGAACACCACCGGTTCCTCACGCACACAGAAGAACATCACCTCCTGGGAAGAGAGGAGAGAAATCACAGCCTACATTCACAAAGAGTCAGTCATTAATACGATGATGCAGACAGGAGAAACCTGATCCTAGATCAGCCCTCTAAACCCAGATGGTTTTTGAATACGGGCCCGGGAATAATAAGGATTCAACAGTTATTTGGTTCTAGAATCTGTAAAGCTTTGTTCCAAACCCAATTGGAAACATTCCGTTGTCATTTGACATGTACCACATGAGTCAGGAATTGATCATGAACTCGCTGCTATATAATTAAGTTGATTTCATTTGGATTACAGTGAGTTTCCATACTGGACTCACGACCCTGAGAGAGATTCTTTATTTTCCATCATTCCACATGGGGTTGAGTTCCAAATGGCACCCTATTCCCTATACAGAGCCCTATGGGCCCTGGTCAAATGGCACCCTATTCCCTATACAGAGCCCTATGGGCCCTGGTCAAATGGCACCCTATTCCCTATACAGAGCCCTATGGGCCCTGGTCAAATGGCACCCTATTCCCTATACAGAGCCCTATGGGCCCTGGTCAAATGGCACCCTATTCCCTATACAGAGCCCTATGGGCCCTGGTCAAATGTAGTACACTATATAGGGAATGGGGTGCCATTTGCCACACAGCCAGGGTTTGTGTTAACGCTTAGTGGCACCTGACCCCTCAAATATTTATCCACGACACAGAAAGACAGCAGGCGGAAGGGAAGATAGCGAGACAGACAGACAGACAGACAGACAGACAGACAGACAGACAGACAGACAGACAGACAGACAGACAGACAGCAGGCGGAAGGGAAGATAGCGAGACAGACAGACAGAGACAGAGAGGAGACTCAGTGAGCATAGTCTTGCTATTGAGAATGGCCACCGAAGGCAGACCTGGCTCTCAAGTTAAGACAAGCTATGTGCACACTGCCCACAAAACTGGTGGAAACTGAGCTGCACTTCCTAACCTCCTGCCAAATGTATGACCATATTAGAGACGCATATTTCCCTCAGATTACACAGACCCACAAAGAAAAAATCTAATTTTGATCAACTCCCATGGGTGAAATACCACAGTGTGACATCACAGCAGCAAGATTTGTGACCTGCTGCCACAAGAAAAGGGCAACCAGTGAATTTTTATTTTACCTTTATTTAACCAGGCAAGTCAGTTAAGAACAAAATCTTATTTTCAATGACAGCCTACCGGGGTTAACTGCCTTGTTCAGGGGCAGAATAACAGATTTGTACCTTGTCAGCTCGGGGATTCGAACTTGCAACCTTTCGGTTACTAGTCCAACGCTCTAACCACTAGGCGACCCTGAAGAACAAACCCCATTGTAAATACAACCCATATTAATTCATTTATTTTCCCTTTTGTACTTTAACTATTTACACATCGTTACAACACTGTATATATACACACACACACACACGACATTTGTAATGTCTTTATTCTTTTGGAACTTCTGTGAGTGTAATGTTTACTGTTCATTTTTATTGTTTAATTCACTTTAGTTTATTATCTATTTCACTAGCTTTGTCAATGTTAACATATGTTTCCCATGCCAATAAATCCCTTTGAATTGAAATTGAGAGACAGACAGAGATACAGAGAGACAAAGACACACAGAGACGAAGACAGAGAGACCAAGACAGAGAGACAGAGACACGCAGAGAGGGAGACAGAGAGAGAGAGAGAGAGAGAGAGAGAGACAGACCGAGAGACAGAGAGAGAGACAGACCGAGAGACAAAGAGAGAGACAGACCGAGAGACAGAGAGAGACAGAGAGAGACAGACAGAGACACACAGAGACACACAGAGACACAGACCTATGGGTCAACAGTAGTACACTATGAAGGAAATAGAGTTCCATTTGGGATGCAGACACAGTGAAAACATCCCCCCTGAAGGCAGTGCACTAACCTCATGCCCTTGACTCTGTAGTCTTTGGAGGACCTGTTTGAAGCCATTCAGGCTGGGCTGGCCCATGCCGTACAGCGGGTAGCTTCCTTTCACCTGGCGGTAGTTTGGCGCTCCGTAGCTGCCTGTAGTGTTGAGGACGTCAGCCTTGCTGTACACGTCCTGGACCATGAAGAACTCACCCTACAGACATACAGTACAGTCAATCACACAATCTAATACATGCATTTAGAAATGCCCTTTTTCCATCAACAGTTGTTGTTGGGGGTACAGTAGAGTCAGTATGGGGAACACTTAAAGGGAACCTACATACCTGCCCAGGGACTACGGCTGCAAATTAGCTTTTGGCTAACCCCATTTACATGGATGTTGCATTATTGATGTTGATTAATGTGCATTGTCCCCTAATAAATAAATAAATACCTACCAGGACTTCATAACACATTTATTCAAGGTGGTCTTTATAGCATCAGTGTGAAATGAGCAACATTAGCGATTAGCAACAATAGGAGACTTATGTTGAAGGGGACCTCCGATACCACTTTTGTGGATAACCGTTAATGTTGCTCGTTTCACACTGATCTCTGTAGCCTCGTCATTCATTATCAGATGTCCATCCTTGTTTAAAGCCGTCAGGTGAAACCGTAGTGATCTATGTGAGTAAACCAACTCCTCGGTAACAATAAGGGTCTGGGCCTGCCTGAACAGCTCTCTGACAGGTGATAGGAGGATCAAAAAGACCAATGGGAGAGCTGACAACGCTCCACTCAACGGCCACGCAAGATGATAACAACATCAATGTGAAGTTTGTGGGCTATACTCGGCCTTGTCTCAGGATGGTAAGTTGGTGGTTGAAGATATCCCTCTAGTGGTGTGGGGGCTGTGCTTTGGCAAAGTGGGTGGGGTTATATCCTTCTTGTTTGGCCCTGTCCGGGGGTTTCATCGGATGGGGCCACAGTGTCTCCTGACCCCTCCTGTCTCAGCCTCCAGTATTTATGCTGCGGTAGTTTATGTGTCGGGGGGCTAGGGTCAGTCTGTTATATCTGGAGTATTTCTCCTGTCTTATCCGGTGTCCTGTGTGAATTTAAGTATTCTCTCTCTAATTCTCTCTTTCTCTCTCTCGGAGGACCTGAGCCCTTGGACCATGCCTCAGGACTACCTGGCATGATGACTCCTTGCTGTCCCCAGTCCACCTGGCCGTGCTGCTGCCTTCTGCTATGGAACCCTGACCTGTTCACCGGACGTGCTACCTGTCCCAGACCTGCTGTTTTCAACTCTCTAGAGACAGCAGGAGCGGTAGAGATACTCTCAATGATCGGCTATGAAAAGCCAACTGACATTTACTCCTGAGGTGCTGACTTGTTGCACCCTCGACAACTGTGATTATTATTATTTGACCCTGCTGGTCATCTATGAACGTTTCAACATCTTGGCCATGTTCTGTTATAATCTCCACCCGGCACAGCCAGAAGAGGACTGGCCACCCCTCATAGCCTGGTTCCTCTCAGGGTTTCTTCCTAGGTTTTGGCCTTTCTAGGGAGTTTTTCCTAGCCACCGTGCTTCTACACCTGCATTGCTTGCTGTTTGGGGTTTTAGGCTGTGTTTCTGTACAGCACTTTGAGATATCAGCTGATGTAAGAAGGGCTTTATGAATACATTTGATTTGAAGTAACAAGGGGTAACAACGACATCAATGTGAAGTAACAAGGGGTAACAACATCAATGTGAAGTAACAAGGGGTAACAACATCAATGTGAAGTAACAAGGGGTAACAACATCAATGTGAAGTAACAAGGGGTAACAACGACATCAATGTGAAGTAACAAGGGGTAACAACGACATCAATGTGAAGTAACAAGGGGTAACAACATCAATGTGAAGTAACAAGGGGTAACAACAACAATGTGAAGTAACAAGGGGTAACAACGACATCAATGTGAAGTAACAAGGGGTAACAACATCAATGTGAAGTAACAAGGGGTAACAACATCAATGTGAAGTAACAAGGGGTAACAACATCAATGTGAAGTAACAAGGAGTAACAACATCAATGTGAAGTAACAAGGGGTAACAACATCAATGTGAAGTAACAAGGGGTAACAACATCAATGTGAAGTAACAAGGGGTAACAACATCAATGTGAAGTAACAAGGGGTAACAACAACATCAATGTGAAGTAACAAGGGGTAACAACGACATCAATGTGAAGTAACAAGGGGTAACAACGACATCAATGTGAAGTAACAAGGGGTAACAACATCAATGTGAAGTAACAAGGGGTAACAACATCAATGTGAAGTAACAAGGGGTAACAACATCAATGTGAAGTAACAAGGGGTAACAACATCAATGTGAAGTAACAAGGGGTAACAACATCAATGTGAAGTAACAAGGGGTAACAACGACATCAATGTGAAGTAACAAGGAGTAACAACATCAATGTGAAGTAACAAGGGGTAACAACATCAATGTGAAGTAACAAGGGGTAACAACATCAATGTGAAGTAACAAGGGGTAACAACATCAATGTGAAGTAACAAGGGGTAACAACATCAATGTGAAGTAACAAGGGGTAACAACATCAATGTGAAGTAACAAGGGGTAACAACATCAATGTGAAGTAACAAGGGGTAACAACTAGAGGTCGGCCGATTATGATTTTTCAACGCCGATACCGATTATTGTCGGGCCAAAAAAAAGCTGATACCGATTAATCGGCCTATTTATTTATATTTGTAATAATGAAAATTACAACAATACTGAATGAACACTTTTATTTTAACTTAATATAATACATAAATAAAATCTATTTAGTCTCAAATAAATAATGAAACATGTTCAATTTGGTTTAACTAATGCAAAAACAAAGTGTTGGAGAAGAAAGTAAAAGTGCAATATGTGCCATGTAAAAAAGCTAACGTTTAAGTTCTTTGCTCAGAACATGAGAACATATGAAAGCTGGTGGTTCCTTTTAACATGAGTCTTCAATATTCCCAGGTAAGAAGTTTTAGGTTGTAGTTATTATAGGAATATTTCTCTCTATACGATTTGTATTTCATATACCTTTGACTATTGGATGTTCTTATAGGCACTTTAGTATTGCCAGTGTAACAGTATAGCTTCCGTCCCTCTCCTCGCTCCTACCTGGGCTCGAAGTAGGAACACATCGACAAAAGCCGCCCTCGAAGCGGCGTTACCCATGTAGAGGAAGGGAAAAAACTACTCCAAGTCTCAGAGCGAGTGACGTTTGAAACGCCATTAGCGCACACCCGGCTAACTAGCTAGCCATTTCACATCGGTTACACCAGCCTAATCTGAGGAGTAGATAGGCTTGAAGTCATAAACAGCGCAATGCATTGCGAAGGGCTGCTGGCAAAACGCACAAAAGTGCTATTTTGAATGAACGCTTAGGAGCCTGCTGGTGCCTACCACCGCTCAGTCAGACTGCTCTATCAAATCATAGACTTAATTATAACATAACACACAGAAACACGAGCCTTAGGTCATTGATATGGTCGAATCCGGAAACTATCATCTCGAAAACAAAACGTTATTCCTGTTACATTGCACAACCTTCAGTGTTATGTCATAATTACGTAAAATTCTGACAAATTACCCAAAGTGTTGCATATACCCTGACTGCATGCAATGAACGCAAAATTACACAATTTCACCTGCTTAATATTGCCTGCTAACCTGGATTTCATTTAGCTAAATATGCAGGTTCAAAAATATATACTTCTGTGTATTGATTTTAAGAAAGGCATTGATGTTTATGGTTAGGTACAGTCGTGTAACGATTGTGCTTTTTTCGCAAATGCGCTTTTGTTAAATCATCCCCCGTTTGGCGAAGTCGGCTGTCTTTGTTAGGAAGAAATAGTATTCACACAGTTCGCAACGAGCCAGGCGGCCCAAACTGCTGCATATACCCTGACTCTGTTTACAAGAGAAGTGACACATTTTCCCTAGTTAAAAGAAATTCATGTTAGCAGGCAATATTAACTAAATATGCAGGTTTAAAAATATATACTTGTGTATTGATTTAAAGAAAGGCATTGATGTTTATGGTTGGAGCAACGTGTACCTAAGTGATTATATGCAAAGCAGGACAGGCTAGATAAACTAGTAATATCATCAACCATGTGTAGTTAACTAGTGATTATGATTGATTGATTGTTTGTTTTTTTATAAGATAAGTTTAATGCTAGCTAGCAACTTACCTTAGCTTCTTGCTGCATTCGCGTAACCTCGTGTAGTGCAATGTAAAGCAGGTGGTTAGAGCGTTGGACTAGTTAACCGTAAGGTTGCAAGATTGAATCCCTGAGCTGACAAGGTAAAAATCTGTCGTTCTGCCCCTGAACAAGGCAGTTAACCCACTGTTCCTAGGCCGTCATTGAAAATAAGAATGTGTTCTTAACTGACTTGCCTAGTTAAATAAAGGTCTAAAAAAAAAAAATCTCAAAAAATAAATAGATAATCAGCCAAATCAGCGTCCAAAAATACCCTAATTAATCGGCCATTCCGATTAATCGGTCGACCTCTAGTAACAACGACATCAATGTGAAGTAACAAGGGGTAACAACATCAATGTGAAGTAACAAGGGGTAACAACATCAATGTGAAGTAACAAGGGGTAACAACATCAATGTGAAGTAACAAGGGGTAACAACATCAATGTGAAGTAACAAGGGGTAACAACAACATCAATGTGAAGTAACAAGGAGTAACAACATCAATGTGAAGTAACAAGGGGTAACAACATCAATGTGAAGTAACAAGGGGTAACAACGACATCAATGTGAAGTAACAAGGGGTAACAACATCAATGTGAAGTAACAAGGAGTAACAGCAACATCAATGTGAAGTAACAAGGGGTAACAACAACATCAATGTGAAGTAACAAGGGGTAACAACATCAATGTGAAGTAACAAGGGGTAACAACATCAATGTGAAGTAACAAGGGGTAACAACATCAATGTGAAGTAACAAGGGGTAACAACATCAATGTGAAGTAACAAGGGGTAACAACAACATCAATGTGAAGTAACAAGGGGTAACAACGACATCAATGTGAAGTAACAAGGGGCAACAACATCAATGTGAAGTAACAAGGGGTAACAACATCAATGTGAAGTAACAAGGGGTAACAACATCAATGTGAAGTAACAAGGGGTAACAACAACAATGTGAAGTAACAAGGAGTAACAACATCAATGTGAAGTAACAAGGGGTAACGACATCAATGTGAAGTAACAAGGGGCAACAACATCAATGTGAAGTAACAAGGAGTAACAACATCAATGTGAAGTAACAAGGAGTAACAACATCAATGTGAAGTAACAAGGGGTAACAACATCAATGTGAAGTAACAAGGGGTAACAACATCAATGTGAAGTAACAAGGGGTAACAGCAACATCAATGTGAAGTAACAAGGAGTAACAGCAACATCAATGTGAAGTAACAAGGAGTAACAACAACATCAATGTGAAGTAACAAGGGGTAACAACTAGAGGTCGGCCGATTATGATTTTTCAACGGCGATACCGATTATTGTCGGGCCAAAAAAAAGCTGATATCGATTAATCGGCCTATTTATTTATATTTGTAATAATGAAAATTACAACAATACTGAATGAACACTTTTATTTTAACTTAATATAATACATAAATAAAATCTATTTAGTCTCAAATAAATAATGAAACATGTTCAATTTGGTTTAAATAATGCAAAAACAAAGTGTTGGAGAAGAAAGTAAAAGTGCAATATGTGCCATGTAAGAAAGCTAATGTTTAAGTTCCTTGCTCAGAACATATGAAAGCTGGTGGTTCCTTTTAACATGAGTCTTCAATATTCCCAGGTAAGATGTTTTAGGTTGTAGTTATTATAGGAATTATAGGACTATTTCTCTCTATACGATTTGTATTTCATATACCTTTGACTATTGGATGTTCTTATAGGCACTTTAGTATTGCCAGTGTAACAGTAGAGCTTCCGTCCCTGTCCTCGCTCCTACCTGGGCTCGAACCAGGAACACATCGACAACAGCCACCCTCGAAGCAGCTTTACCCATGTAGAGCAAGGGGAACAACTACTCCAAGTCTCAGAGCGAGTGACGTTTGAAACACCATTAGCGCGCACGCGGCTAACTAGCTAGCCATTTCACATCGGTTACGCCAGCCTAATCTTGGGAGTTGACAGGCTTGAAGTCATAAACAGAGCAACGCATTGCGAAGGGCTGCTGGCAAAACGCACAAAAGGGCTATTTTGAATGAACGCTTAGGAGCCTGCTGCTGCCTACCACCACTCAGTCAGACTGCTATATCAAATCATAGACTTAATTATAACATAACACACAGAAACACGAGCCTTAGGTCATTAATATGGTCGAATCCGGAAACTATCATCTCGAAAACAAAACGTTATTCCTGTTACATTGCACAACCTTCAGTGTTATGTCATAATTACGTAAAATTCGGACAAATTACCCAGTGTTGCATATACCCTGACTGCGTGCAATGAACGCAAAATGACAATTTCACCTGGTTAATATTGCCTGCTAACCTGGATTTCATTTAGCTAAATATGCAGGTTTAAAAATATATACTTCTGTGTATTGATTTTAAGAAAGGCATTGATGTTTATGGTTAGGTACAGTTGTGCAACAATTGTGCTTTTTCGCAAATGCGCTTTTGTTAAATCATCGCCCGTTTGGCGAAGTCGGCTGTGTTTGTTAGGAAGAAATAGTCTTCACAGTTCGCAACGAGCCAGGCGGCCCAAACTGCTGCATATACCCTGACTCTGTTTACAAGAGAAGTGACACATTTTCCCTAGTTAAAATAAATTAATGTTAGCAGGCAATATTAACTAAATATGCAGGTTTAAAAATATATACTTGTGTATTGATTTTAAGAAAGGCATTGATGTTTATGGTTGGAGCAACGTGTACCTAAGCGATTATATGCAAAGAAGGACAGGCTAGATAAACTAGTAATATCATCAACCATGTGTAGTTAACTAGTGATTATGATTGATTGATTGTTTTTTATAAGATAAGTTTAATGCTAGCTAGCAACTTACCTTAGCTTCTTACTGCATTCGCGTAACCTCGTGGAGTGCAATGTAAAGCAGGTGGTTATAGCGTAAGGTTGCAAGACCGTAAGGTTGCAAGATTGAATCCCTGAGCTGACAAGGTAAAAATCTGTCTTTCTGCCCCTGAACAAGGCAGTTAACCCACCGTTCCTAGACTGTCATTGAAAATAAGAATGTGTTCTTAACTGACTTGCCTAGTTAAACAAAGGTCAAGGTCAGCCAAATCAGCGTCCAAAAATACCGATTTCCGATTGTTATGAAAACTTGAAATCGGCCCTAATTAATCGGCCATTCCGATTAATCGGTCGACCTCTAGTAACAACAACATTAATGTGAAGTAACAAGGGGTAACAACGACATAAATGTGACGCAACAAGGCAATTTTGATCCAGGTCTCCTCTCTTAAATATCTCAATGTAAATGCTGAACAAAACAATGATGGTGGCTGGGGGGTTGTGTTGTGTTTCTTCCTACCTGTACCAAGTAGTGTTCAGGCATGGAGTCTGATATCCGGCCCACTTTGTAGTTTGTTCTGAAGAGGTCATCGTGGATCTGAAACTCCTGTCTGCAATTATATCTAGAATACAGAAGATAACGTAGCCGTCATCTGCAACATGGTGAAACAAAGTATTCAATCCCTCTTAGTGGTCCTGAGGTTCCCAGTGGAGACCGACCCAACATTTCATTAGTCACTGGTCCTGAGGTCCCCACTGGAGACCGACCCAACATTTCATTAGTCACTGGTCCTGAGGTCCCCACTGGAGACCGACCCAACATTTCATTAGTCACTGGTCCTGAGGTCCCCACTGGAGACCGACCCAACATTTCATTAGTCACTGGTCCCGAGGTCCCCACTGGAGACCGACCCAACATTTCATTAGTCACTGGTCCCGAGGTTCCCACTGGAGACCGACCCAACATTTCATTAGTCACTGGTCCCGAGGTCCCCACTGGAGACCGACCCAACATTTCATTAGTCACTGGTCCCGAGGTCCCCACTGGAGACCGACCCAACATTTCATTAGTCACTGGTCCCGAGGTCCCCACTGGAGACCGACCCAACATTTCATTAGTCACTGGTCCTGAGGTCCCCACTGGAGACCGACCCAACATTTCATTAGTCACTGGTCCTGAGGTCCCCACTGGAGACCGACCCAACATTTCATTAGTCACTGGTCCCGGGGTCCCCACTGGAGACCGACCCAACATTTCATTAGTCACTGGTCCCGAGGTCCCCACTGGAGACCGACCCAACATTTCATTAGTCACTGGTCCTGAGGTCCCCACTGGAGACCGACCCAACATTTCATTAGTCACTGGTCCTGAGGTCCCCACTGGAGACCGACCCAACATTTCATTAGTCAGATAAATGACCTTATCTTCTGAACCCAAGACAAGACAAATTAGATAACAGCGCACACACACACACACACACACACAACTGAACTACCCCCCCCCCCCCGTTCACACACACTTCACCATTCACCCCCCGTCCCCACACACTCCCCCCATCCATTCACACCTTAGTGATCAAAGCCTCAGAGATTAACATGGCAACATCCCTTGGATGGTGGTTACCTGACTTGAATGATTGGAGGCGTGATGAGACTTACGTGATAACGACAGGTGCCACCTTGTTAGTGATGATAGACTTGGCCTTGCCGCTGTGGATCTTCACCGTCTGGGAAGAGCTCATGCTGAGAGACTGCCTGCTGTTCACCGCCCCGTTGCCATGGAGACTCTCAAGCGTAGGAGGATGCTGGTGCGCTGCTACAGAGGATATGGAGCCTGAGACAGAGATGGGTTGTGGCGCTGCGCTGGCAGTTGTACCCATACTCCACAAGCAGCTGGGGACGACAAGAGGAGAGGAGAGTGGACTCAGACACAGGAAGTCAAACAGAGGAACAGAGGAGAGTGGACTCAGACACAGGAAGTCAAACAGAGGAACAGAGGAGAGTGGACTCAGACACAGGAAGTCAAACAGAGGATCAGAGGAGAGTGGACTCAGACAGAGGAACAGAGGAGAGGACTTCGACTCAGACACAGGAAGTCAAACAGAAGAACAGAGGAGAGTGGACTCAGACACAGGAAGTCAAACAGAGGAACAGCATTGAGGACTCATACACAGGAAGTCAAACAGAGGAACAGCAGTGAGGACTCAGACACAGGAAGTCAAACAGAGGAACAGCAGTGAGGTCTCAGACACACTATGAGGCCACACTGAGTCACACTATAGAGGTTTCACAAATCTGTGTTGATTCCAACACCACCAGGTTTAAAACGTAGCCTGCTGATTGAAAGAGGTAAAATATAACAACGAGACAGTTGCCTGCTGATTGAATAGTAAAATATAACAACGAGACAGTTGCCTGCTGATTGAATAGTAAAATATAACAACGAGACAGTTTTTCTCATTGCTTTTCTTGATGATGTTTCTACAGTACTTCCAGCAGCTTTCTCAGAACATACCAAGCTGTAAACCCTGATTCTAGACCTGTACCGCTCAACATTTCAACAGGCTGAAGGGTCACATCAATCCTGAGGTTGGATGTGTTTAAATGTTCATTATAGCCTCATGTGATGCTGAGCCCTCTGCTACAGTCAGAAAACAACAATCTGAACAGGCATCCATCTGCAGCACCTCTCTGAATAAACCCAGGGCTCTGCATCTCAAATGGCACCTTTTCCCTAGTCCACTACTGTTGACCAGAGCGCAGTGGGCCCTGGTCAACAGTAGTGCACTATATAGGGAATAGGGTGGTATTTGGTACACAGTCACAGGGCTTTGCAGTGAAGCAGATAAACAAAAGATGAGCCTCCCTGCCGCTCTGCTCCACTCAGACCAGCATGCAGGGGCCGACCCCCACCCCGACCCCCACCCCAAACCCCGACCCGACCCCCCACCCTGACCCCCACCCCAAACCAAAACCCCGACCCCGACCCCCATCCCGACCCTCCACAGCTGGCCTGAGACCAACTGCAGACACTCCATTCCCCTAAACACACACACACACACACACACACACACACACATACCGAGGGGCGGCAGGTAGCCTAGTAGTTAGAGCATTGGGCCAGTAACCGAAAGGTTGCTGGATCGAATCCCCGAGCTGACAAGGTAAAAAATCTGTCTTTCTGCCCCTGAGCAAGGCAGTTAACCCACTGTTCCCCGGGCGTCGAAGACGTGGATGTTGATTAAGGCAGACCCCCGCACCTCTCTGATTCAGAGGGGTTGGGTTAAATGCAGAAGACACATTTCAGTTGAATACATTCAGTTGTACAACTGACTAGGTATCACCCTTTCCCCATTCCACTTCCACCCTGGGGCATCCAGAGAGAGACTTCAGAAATATATGTCCTCTTCAGATCACACTTGCTAGAAAAATAGACAATGTCGCAGGTGGTTTATACTAGTGAACAACGAGTGATTGAATATGTTCATCAGGTGGTTTATACTAGTGAACAACTAGTGATTGGATATGTTCATCAGGTGGTTTATACTAGTGAACAACTAGTGATTGGATATGTTCATCAGGTGGTTTATACTAGTGAACAACTAGTGATTGAATATGTTCATCAGGTGGTTTATACTAGTGAACAACTAGTGATTGAATATGTTCATCAGGTGGTTTTGTGAATAACGGTCTTTCTTTCTTTGTCCATCTTCAACTAAAAAACTGAAAGGTTGCACAGCAAGCCTTTTCTATCTAATCACAAGGACTTGTTACTCCAGTACTTTCTGGAAAGTATTTTTGAGCAAGAAGAAAACCCATTTTCAGTAATATACCACAGTAGGGCTGGACGATATGGCCAAAATATCATGTCATGCTGATTTTCTAAGTTGACGGCATGACGGTATTCAACGGTATTTTAGGGTGGCAACACATATATTGTCAATTATTTAAATGGGTCTTTCTCCATTCTGATTGGTTTATACTGTTCAATTCAAATGATTTCCTGCATTTCCATCAATTTCTGCATTTCCTGCCCTCATTTGAGATCATTTCCACACTGTCACGATATGGACAAAAATACTAGGCCTTATTTTTTAACCAAATGTTGCAATTACGATTTAGATCAAAACCCTTAGGTAAACTTTTGGAATCATGGAAATAGAATGTTATAATTCTATAGTTAGAATTAGAGGTCGACCGATAAATCGGAATGGCCGATTAATTAGGGCCGATTTCAAGTTTTCATAACAATTCGTAATCGGCATCTTTGGACGCCGATGACATTGCACTCCATGAGGAGACTGCGTGGCAGGCTGACCACCTGTTACGCGAGTGCAGCAAGGAGCCACGGTAAGTTGCTAGCTAGCATTAAACTTATGTTATAAAAAAAACTATCAATCTTAACATAATCACTAGTTAACTACACATGGTTGATGATATTACTAGTTTAACTAGCTTGTCCTGCGTTGCATATAATCGATGCGGTGCCTGTTAATTTAGCATCGAATCACAGCCTACTTCACCAAACTGGTGATGATTTAACAAGCGCATTCGCAAAAAAAGCACAGTCGTTGCACCACTGTACCTAACCATAAACATCAATGCCTTTCTTAAAATCAATACACAAGTATATATTTTTAAACCTGCATATTTAGTTAAAAGAAATTCATGTTAGCTGGCAATATTAACTAGGGAAATTGTGTCACTTCTCTTGCGTTCTGTGCAAGCAGAGTCAGGGTATATGCAGCAGTTTGGGCCGCCTGGCTCGTTGCAAACTGTGTGAAGACCATTTCTTCCTAACAAAGACCGTAATTAATTTTCCAGAATTTTACATAATTATGACATAACATTGAAGGTTGTGCAATGAAAGAATAAACGTTTTGTTTTCGAAATTATAGTTTCCGGATTTGACCATATTAATGACCAAAGGCTCATATTTCTGTGTTTATTATATAATAATTAAGTCTATGATTTGATAGAGCAGTCTGACTGAGCGGTGGTAGGCAGCAGCAGGCTCGTAAGCATTCATTCAAACAGCACTTTCCTGCGTTTGCCAGCAGCACTTCGCAATGCTTGCTTCACAGCACTGTTTATGACTTCAAGCCTATCAACTACCGAGATTGGGCTGGTAATACTATAGTGCCTATAAGAACATCCAATAGTCAAAGGTATATGAAATACAAATGGTATAGAGAGAAATAGTCCTATAATAACTACAACCTAAAACTTCTTACCTGGGAATATTGAAGACTCATGTTTAAAGGAACCACCAACTTAAACGTTAGCTTTTTTACATGGCACATATTGCACTTTTACTTTCTTCTCCAACACTGTGTTTTTGCATTAGTTAAACCAAATTGAACATGTTTCATTATTTATTTGAGACTAAATAGATTTTATTTATGTATTATATTAAGTTAAAATAAAAGTGTTCATTCAGTATTGTTGTAATTGTCATTATTACAAATATAAATAAATAGGCCGATTAATCGGTATCAGCTTTTTTTGGTCCTCCAATAAATGAGTATCGGTGTTAAATACTCATAATCGGTCGACCTCTAGTTAGAATATAAATAATTGTGAGCACTTTTAATAGAGTCTTGTTTGACATGACAATGAATGAAAATGGACGAGTTACTGTGACAGGGTAGGAACCAAAGTGATGTTCAGTGTTTCCTAGGGGACCCTATAATCTTTGGCTACATGAAATCTATCTTTCGCCTATCCCTCTTTGATTTATAAGATACTGTTTGCTAGCCATCTAACTAGCGATTAGCGGCTAACACGATTTAGCTTAACTTGCTAAGAAAATACAAACTAGCTGTTTGCTGATGTAAGAAACACAAACTAAAATGCTTGTGGATTCATATTAAGATCAAAGTGGAAACAACATCGTTGTCATCAATATTGTTGCATGTGCTGCACTGACCATGCAGACTGAACGGAAGTGTCTCGTGGTCAAGCAACAACAAATGTGCTCCTTGAGTGACAGGGGGACCAGGTCTGTGTAGAGAAGAGAGAGAGAAGAAAGAGAGAAGAAAGAAGAGAGAAAGAGAAAGAGAAAGAGAAAGAGAGAGAGAGAGAGAGAGAGAGAGAGAGAGAGAGAGAGAGAGAGAGAGAGAGAGAGAGAGAGAGAGAGAGAGAGAGAGAGAGAGAGAGACACTCAAGTAGCGGAGTAAACTATAAAAATGGACGTTACACATGGCGTATCACATTTAACAAACCAAACATTCAAATACCGTTATAGAAGATAAAGTAGAAACCCAAACCGGTCTGTGCATAAATACCAGTTGCCTTGGTTACAACATGACTAAAATAGGTCCTTGACTCATGTTGACTGTCTGACTGTCCCAACAACACTCCACTAGTCTCCTAATCGCCGCTGTCTGACTGTCCCAACAACACTCCACTAGTCTCCTAATCACCGCTGTCTGACTGTCCCAACAACACTCCACTAGTCTCCTAATCACCGCTGTCTGACTGTCCCAACAACACTCCACTAGTCTCCTAATCACCGCTGTCTGACTGTCCCAAGAACACTCCACTAGTCTCCTAATCACCGCTGTCTGACCGTCCCAACAACACTCCACTAGTCTCCTAATCACCGCTGTCTGACTGTCCCAACAACACTCCACTAGTCTCCTAATCGCCGCTGTCTGACTGTCCCAACAACACTCCACTAGTCTCCTAATCACCGCTGTCTGACTGTCCCAACAACACTCCACTAGTCTCCTAATCACCGCTGTCTGACTGTCCCAACAACACTCCACTAGTCTCCTAATCACCGCTGTCTGACTGTCCCAACAACACTCCACTAGTCTCCTAATCGCCGCTGTCTGACTGTCCCAACAACACTCCACTAGTCTCCTAATCACCTCTGTCTGAAGCTAAAAATTATTATGTATGTCTTAGTAGGTGAACGCTGCTCAGAGACTCCACGCTGGTCTCAGAGACTCCACGCTGGTCTCAGAGACTCCACGCTGGTCTCAGAGACTCCACGCTGGTCTCAGAGACTCCACGCTGGTCTCAGAGACTCCACGCTGGTCTCAGAGACTCCACGCTGGTCTCAGAGACTCCACGCTGGTCTCAGAGACTCCACGCTGGTCTCAGAGACTCCACGCTGGTCTCAGACTCCACGCTGGTCTCAGACTCCACGCTGGTCTCAGACTCCACGCTGGTCTCAGACTCCACGCTGGTCTCAGACTCCACGCTGGTCTCAGACTCCACGCTGGTCTCAGACTCCATCCCCTCCTCTCCTCTGCTGTGACTGTGCCGCTTGTTTTCCGCCATGTTCCAAATTGTGAATCACATTCCCAAAAAATCCCTTTCCTCTGGGTCCCCAGCTCCTTCCACCTACAGAGGGAACCCTTAGAGCTTACACAGTCCGTCCCCTTTACCTGGCTCTGGTATCAGCTACTGTGCTTATTGCCCCAGTCTAACAGCGTTGGTTCTCTACTTCTTTCTGTCCTCTTTGTGTAGGGTAGAAGTGAGAGAACTGTCCTGCCTGTCTGGTCCCTTGGGGGCCACTACATCTGACTGCCAGATGGCTGCTGGGGCTGGCAGGGGTGCCATTACACTATGAAGGGAATAGGGTGCCACTGGGGACAGAGCCAGGACAGGAGAAACAGCGCCAAGAGCAGACAGGAAACACAGCGCCAGGAGCAGACAGGAAACACAGCGCCAGGAGCAGACAGGAAACACAGCGCCAGGAGCAGACAGGAAACACAGCGCCAGGAGCAGACAGGAAACACAGCGCCAGGAGCAGACAGGAAACACAGCGCCAGGAGCAGATAGGAAACACAGCGCCAGGAGCAGACAGGAAACACAGCGCCAGGAGCAGACAGGAAACACAGCGCCAGGAGCAGACAGGAAACACAGCGCCAGGAGCAGACAGGAAACACAGCGCCAGGAGCAGACAGGAAGCAGACCTAATGGCACCCTTACCCTTAGTACACTACTTTTCACTAGAGTCCTATAAGTCCTATGAGTCCTATGGAGCTTGCCATTACTTTAAACCTCAGAGAAACAAACAAACACACACACTTTGGCCATGGTTGCACATAGGATATCAAGCAAACTGTGTAACCACTGTGACTTTAAGGGAATCTGATCATCAGATCTCCTGTGTCCAACACAATCATGTTATCGTCCTGTACAGGCCAGAGTATAGGCCAGGGTAGAGGCCAGGGTAGAGGCCAGGGTAGAGGCCAGGGTAGAGAGTATAGACCAAGGTATAGGGTATAGGCCAGGGTAGAGGCCAGGGTCTAGGGTATAAGCCAGGGTCTAGATCAGGGTATAGGCCAGATCCTCCTCTCCACCCTCTCCGAGCTGGGCATCTCCGGCGCGGCCCACGCTTGGATTGCGTCCTACCTGACAGGTCGCTCCTACCAGGTGGCGTGGCGAGAATCTGTCTCCGCACCACGTGCTCTCACCACTGGTGTCCCCCAGGGCTCTGTTCTAGGCCCTCTCCTATTCTCACTATACACCAAGTCACTTGGCTCGGTCATATCCTCACATGGTCTCTCCTATCATTGCTACGCAGACGACACACAATTAATCTTCTCCTTTCCCCCTTCTGATAACCAGGCGGTGAATCGCATCTCTGCATGTCTGGCAGACATATCAGTGTGGATGACGGCTCACCACCTCAAGCTGAACCTCGGCAAGACGGAGCTGCTCTTCCTCCCGGGGAAGGACTGCCCGTTCCATGATCTCACCATCACGGTTGACAACTCCCTTGTGTCCTCCTCCCAGAGTGCTAAGAACCTTGGCGTGACCCTGGACAACACCCTGTCGTTCTCCACTAACATCAAGGCGGTGACCCGATCCTGTAGGTTCATGCTCTACAACATTCGCAGAGTACGACCCTGCCTCACACAGGAAGCGGCGCAGGTCCTAGTCCAGGCACTTGTCATCTCCCGTCTGGATTACTGCAACTCGCTGTTGGCTGGGCTCCCTGCCTGTGCCATTAAACCCCTACAACTCATCCAGAACGCCGCAGCCCGTCTGGTGTTCAACCTTCCCAAGTTCTCTCACGTCACCCCCGCTCCTCCGCTCTCTCCACTGGCTTCCAGTTGAAGCTCGCATCCGCTACAAGTCCATGGTGCTTGCCTACGGAGCTGTGAGGGGAACGGCACCTCCGTACCTTCAGGCTCTGATCAGGCCCTACACCCAAACAAGGGCACTGCGTTCATCCACCTCTGGCCTGCTCGCCTCCCTACCTCTGAGGAAGCACAGCTCCCGCTCAGCCCAGTCAAAACTGTTCGCTGCTCTGGCACCCCAATGGTGGAACAAGCTCCCTCACGACGCCAGGACAGCGGAGTCAATCACCACCTTCCGGAGACACCTGAAACCCCACCTCTTTAAGGAATACCTGGGATAGGATAAAGTAATCCTTCTAACCCCCCCCCCACCCAAAATATTTAGATGCACTATTGTAAAGTGGTTGTTCCACTGGATATCTTAAGGTGAATGCACCAATTTGTAAGTCGCTCTGGATAAGAGCGTCTGCTAAATGACTTAAATGTAAAATGTAGACCAGGGTCTAGGGTATAGACCAGGGAATAGGCCAGGGTCTAGGGTATAGACCAGGGTATAGACCAGGGTATAGGGTATAGACCAGGGTATAGGCCAGGGTATAGACCAGGGTATAGGGTATAGACCAGGGTATAGGCCAGGGTCTAGGGTATAGACCAGGCTATAGGCCAGGGTATAGGCCAGGGTATAGGCCAGGGTATAGGGTATAGACCAGGGTATAGGGTATAGACCAGGGTATAGACCAGGGTATAGGCCAGGGTCTAGGCCAGGGTCTAGGCCAGGGTCTAGGCCAGGGTCTAGGCCAGGGTCTAGGCCAGGGTCTAGGGTATAGACCAGGGTCTAGGGTATAGACCAGGGTATAGACCAGGGTATAGACCAGGGTATAGACCAGGGTATAGACCAGGGTATAGGGTATAGACCAGGGTCTAGGCCAGGGTATAGGGTATAGACCAGGGTCTAGGGTATAGACCAGGGTATAGACCAGGGTATAGGGTATAGACCAGGGTATAGACCAGGGTCTAGGCCAGGGTATAGACCAGGGTATAGGGTATAGATCAGGGTATAGAACAGGGTATAGACCAGGGTCTAGGCCAGGGTATAGGGTATAGACCAGGGTATAGAACATTACATTCAAGGCAATAAAACACTGCAGTGATAAAGCAAGCATTCTTACATGATTCTCAATTTGATTAAGACCATGTGAGTGGACGTGACCGCATAAGCAACGGCATGGCGAAACGGTTTCATTAAGGCCTTAAAGTCTCCTTTCATTGATATTTCCTGAGAAAGAGATTTAGACAGGAAGAGAGAGAGAGATTTAGACAGGAAGAGAGAGAGAGAGATTTAGACAGGAAGAGAGAGAGAGAGATTTAGACAGGAAGAGAGAGAGAGAGATTTAGACAGGAAGAGAGAGAGAGAGATTTAGACAGGAAGAGAGAGAGAGAGATTTAGACAGGAAGAGAGAGAGAGAGATTTACACAGGAAGAGAGAGAGAGAGATTTAGACAGGAAGAGAGAGAGAGAGATTTAGACAGGAAGAGAGAGAGAGAGATTTAGACAGGAAGAGAGAGAGAGAGATTTAGACAGGAAGAGAGAGAGAGAGATTTAGACAGGAAGAGAGAGAGAGATTTAGACAGGAAGAGAGAGAGAGAGATTTAGACAGGAAGAGAGAGAGAGAGATTTAGACAGGAAGAGAGAGAGAGAGATTAGACAGGAAGAGAGAGAGAGAGATTTAGACAGGAAGAGAGAGAGAGAGATTTAGACAGGAAGAGAGAGAGAGAGATTTAGACAGGAAGAGAGAGAGAGAGATTTAGACAGGAAGAGAGAGAGAGAGATTTAGACAGGAAGAGACGGAGAGAGATTTAGACAGGAAGAGATGAAGAGAGAGATTTAGACAGGAAGAGAGAGAGAGGAGATTTAGACAGGAAGAGAGAGAGAGAGATTTAGACAGGAAGAGAGAGAGAGATTTAGACCAGGAAGAGAGAGAGAGAGATTTAGACAGGAAGAGAGAGAGAGATTTAGACAGGAAGAGAGAGAGAGATTTAGACAGGAAGAGAGAGAGAGATTTAGACAGGAAGAGGAGAGAGATTTAGACGATGAAGAGAGAGAGATTTAGACAGGAGAGAGAGAGAGATTTAGACAGGAAGAGAGAGAGAGATTTAGACAGGAAGAGAGAGAGAGATTTAGACAGGAAGAGAGAGAGAGATTTAGAGACAGGAAAGAGAGAGAGAGATTTAGACAGGAAGAGAGAGAGAGATATAGAGAGGAAGAGAGAGAGAGATTTAGACAGGAAGAGAGAGAGAGATTTAGACAGGAAGAGAGAGAGAGATTTAGACAGGAAGAGAGAGAGAGATTTAGACAGGAAGAGAGAGAGAGATTTAGACAGGAAGAGAGAGAGAGATTTAGACAGGAAGAGAGAGAGAGATTTAGACAGGAAGAGAGAGAGAGATTTAGACAGGAAGAGAGAGAGAGATTTATACAGGAAGAGAGAGAGAGATTTATACAGGAAGAGAGAGAGAGATTTAGACAGGAAGAGAGAGAGAGATTTAGACAGGAAGAGAGAGAGAGAGAGAGAGAGAGATTTAGACAGGAAGAGAGAGAGAGAGAGATAGAGAGAGAGGTCTGCCATATCGTAGCCGTTTATGGCTTCCTAGCTAAATGATTTATTATGTTGATGCTGAATGATATTTTCTCCAGAAGTTAAGCGGATTTTGCCTACTTCTGAATCTTCTGAATCAGTTCCTAAGGCTCTTTGCCTTGTGGCCCCCAGCAGCCTTCCCACCTAAAGCTAAAGAAATGCTCATGTAGAATACAGACAGGGCACTAATTGCAGTCATGGCCGACCGCATTCAGAAGTACTCCCATTTAAACATCAGTGCCAACCAACCAGCCAGCATGCCATGCCAACATGGTCTGAAGGCCATGGAACACAGAGACTCCATGCAGCCAGCATGCCATGCCAACATGGTCTGAAGGCCATGGAACACAGAGACTCCATGCAGCCAGCATGCCATGCCAACATGGTCTGAAGGCCATGGAACACAGAGACTCCATGCAGCCAGCATGCCATGCCAACATGGTCTGAAGGCCATGGAACACAGAGACTCCATGCAGCCAGCATGCCATGCCAACATGGTCTGAAGGCCATGGAACACAGAGACTCCATGCAGCCAGCATGCCATGCCAACATGGTCTGAAGGCCATGTAACACAGAGACTCCATGCAGCCAGCATGCCATGCCAACATGGTCTGAAGGCCATGGAACACTGAGACTCCATGCAGCCAGCATGCCATGCCAACATGGTCTGAAGGCCATGGAACACAGAGACTCCATGCAGCCAGCATGCCATGCCAACATGGTCTGAAGGCCATGGAACACAGAGACTCCATGCAGCCAGCATGCCATGCCAACATGGTCTGAAGGCCATGGAACACAGAGACTCCATGCAGCCAGCATGCCATGCCAACATGGTCTGAAGGCCATGGAACACAGAGACTCCATGCAGCCAGCATGCCATGCCAACATGGTCTGAAGGCCATGGAACACTGAGACTCCATGCAGCCAGCATGCCATGCCAACATGGTCTGAAGGCCATGGAACACAGACTCCATGCAGCCAGCATGCCATGCCAACATGGTCTGAAGGCAACGGAACACAGAGACTCCATGCAGCCAGCATGCCATGCCAACATGGTCTGAAGGCCATGGAACACTGAGACTCCATGCAGCCAGCATGCCATGCCAACATGGTCTGAAGGCCATGGAACACAGAGACTCCATGCAGCCAGCATGCCATGCCAACATGGTCTGAAGGCCATGGAACACAGAGACTCCATGCAGCCAGCATGCCATGCCAACATGGTCTGAAGGCCATGGAACACAGAGACTCCATGCAGCCAGCATGCCATGCCAACATGGTCTGAAGGCCATGTAACACAGAGACTCCATGCAGCCAGCATGCCATGCCAACATGGTCTGAAGGCCATGGAACACTGAGACTCCATGCAGCCAGCATGCCATGCCAACATGGTCTGAAGGCCATGGAACACAGAGACTCCATGCAGCCAGCATGCCATGCCAACATGGTCTGAAGGCCATGGAACACAGAGACTCCATGCAGCCAGCATGCCATGCCAACATGGTCTGAAGGCCATGGAACACTGAAACACTCTCAGACCATAGAAAAATGAGAACTGTGGAGGGCTTCCCTCCAACATCAACCCTCCCTCCCTTCCAATCTCCCTCCCTTCCACCCACCCGACAGCCAGCATTGGTCCCTTTCAAAGCGGGGGACCAGCCTATTTAAATTCCACCAGTGTCCCAACTTTGCTGTAGAAGCTCCTTCATGCAGACAAAAGGGTTCTAAATGAGAGAGAGACAGACAAACAGACAGACAGAGAGAGACAGACAAACAGACAGACAGACAAAGAGAGTGAAAGAGAGAGAGCGACAGAGAGAAAGAGAGACAGAGAGCGAAAGAAAGAGACAGAGAGAGAGAGAGATAGAGAGACAAAGTGAAAGAATGAGAGACAGAGAGACAGACAGAGAGAAAGACAGAAACAGAGAGAGAGGCCGAGAGACCAACAGAGAGAGATAGACAGAGAGAGACAGACAGAGAGAGACAGACAGAGAGAGAAAGACAGAGAGAGAAAGACAGAAACAGAAAGACAGAGAGAGACAGAGAGGGAGAGAGAGAGACAGAGACAGAGAGAGACAGAGAGAGAGAAAGACAGAAACAGAAAGACAGAGAGAGACAGAAACAGAAAGACAGAGAGAGACAGAGAGGGAGAGAGAGAGACAGAGAGAGACAGAGAGAGAGAGACAGACAGAGAGAGAGAAAGACAGAAACAGAAATACAGAGAGAGACAGAGAGAGACAGAGAGAGAGAGAGAGAGAAAGCCAGAAACAGAGAGACAGAGAGAGACAGAGAGAGACAGAGACAGAGAGAGACAGAGAGAGACAGAGAGAGACAGAGACAGAGAGAGACAAAGACAGAGAGAGACAAAGACAGAGAGAGACAGAGACAGAGAGAGAGACAGACAGAGAGAAAGACAGAAACAGAAAGACAGAGAGACAGAGAGGGAGAGAGAGAGAGACAGACAGAGAGAGACAGAGAGACAGGAAGGAGCATGCAGCTGCTGCAGGATACATCTGTCAGGAGCCTGGTGTGGTGGCTGCCAGGAGCCTGGTGTGGTGGCCTCAGCCGGTTAATAAGAGGAAGGATACAGAGGAGGCCTGCAGAGAGCTCCTTATTCACAGCACGGGAGATGTGAGGGGATCTCTCTCTCTACGGAACATAATGCTAGCTAGAGGATCAGAAGTTCATGGACATTGATGATTTCCATGGAGGACATTCACTTAGTCTGACAATGAGAGAGGAACAGACAGTAACAGTCTGACAGACAGGAATAGAAAAGCTGGGTGTGTCCTATGTTTTGGTAATAAAATACAAGGTCATGTGTTCTCTCATCTTACTATCTTGTCTATTTTATATATTGTATCTGTGTAAATATCTATGTATATCCGTGTTTAATTTGACTGCAATTTGGGATAAAGAAAAGTAAGTTGGTCCCCTGATGAGGTCAACTAACAGAGCAACAGGCCTTTCTGATGAGGTCAACTAACAGAGCAACAGGCCTTTCTGATGAGGTCAACTAACAGAGTAACAGGCCTTTCTGATGAGGTCAACTAACAGAGTAACATGCCTTTCTGATGAGGTCAACTAACAGAGCAACAGGCCTTTCTGATGAGTTCAACTAACAGAGCAACAGGCCTTTCTGATGAGGTCAACTAACAAAGCAACAGGCCTTTCTGATGAGGTCAACTAACAGAGCAACAGACCTTTCTGATGAGGTCAACTAACAGAGCAACAGGCCTTTCTGATGAGGTCAACTACCAGAGCAACAGGCCTTTCTGATGAGGTCAACTAACAGAGCAACAGGCCTTTCTGATGAGGTCAACTAACAGAGCAACAGGCCTTTCTGATGAGGTCAACTAACAGAGCAACAGGCCTTTCTGATGAGGTCAACTAACAGAGCAACAGGCCTTTCTGATGAGGTCAACTAACAGAGCAACAGGCCTTTCTGATGAAGTCAACTAACTGAGTAACAGGCCTTTCTGATGAGGTCAACTAACAGAGTAACAGACCTTTCTGATGAGGTCAACTAACAGAGCAACAGGCCTTTCTGATGAGGTCAACTAACAGAGCAACAGGCCTTTCTGATGAGGTCAACTAACAGAGCAACAGGCCTTTCTGATGAGGTCAACTAACAGAGTAACAGGCCTTTCTGATGAGGTCAACTAACAGAGCAACAGGCCTTTCTGATGAGGTCAACTAACAGAATGATGCTGGCATTCTGCTTAGAAGGCCAGCATCCCGGAGTCGCCTCTTCACTGTTGCCGTTGAGACCTGGTGTTTTGTGGGTACTATTTAATGAAGCTGCCAGTTGAGGACTTGTGAGGCGTCTGTTTCTCAAACTAGACACTCTAATGTACTTGTCCTCTTGCTCAGTTGTGCACCGGTGCCTCCCACTCCTCTTTCTATTCTGGTTAGAGCCAGTTTGCGCTGTTCGGTGAAGGGAGTAGCGTTGTATGAGATCTTCAGTTTCTTGGCAATTTCTCGCATGGAATAGCCTTCATTTGTCCTCAGAACAAGAATAGATTGACGAGTTTCAGAAGAAAGTTCTTTGTTTCTGGCCATTATAAGCCTGTAATCGAACCCACAAATACTGATGCTCCAGATACTCAACTAGTCTAAAGGCCAGTTTTATTGCTTCTTTAAACAGTTTCCAGCTGTACTAACATAATTGCAAAAGGGTTTTCTAATGATCAATTAGCATTTTAAAATGATAAACTTGGATTAGCTAACACAATGTGCCATTGGAACACAGGAATGATGGTTGCTGATAATGGGCCTCTGTACGCCTATGTAGATATTCCATTAAAAGAAATTATACAATAGTCATTGTTAATGTTGTCAATGTCCACACTGTATTTCTGATCAATTTGATGTTATTTTAATGGACGAAAAATGTGCTTTTCTTTCAAAAACAAGGACATTTCTAAGTGACCCAAAGCTTTTGAACAGTAGTGTAGACTGTGAAGGGCTGCTTCACATGCTGCATCAGATTCTCTTTTATCACCGAGGTCAGGGTCACAGAGAAGTGGGACTCCACAGGACTCCACAGGACATTGGTCCAATATCACAGCCGGCGTTGCCACGGAAATTAGCTCAGCGCTTCCTCTAACAGAAAAAATATATATTTTAGTTTCAACATTTCCTCTTCAACAGTTGAGTTCCCATGAAATCAGCATATTGTGCAATTGTTGAAGATTAAAATATCCAAAATGCACCCAATGTTTTTTGTTTTTTGAAAAGTTAATGTCTTCTGACTGAGATGTTTATCAGAAAACAACTGTTGAAAGAGGAAGACATGAGGACAACAGTTTGTGCACAAGGACGATGTTTGTTGCTGCACCCATTATTTTGCAATACGGTTTGTGAATGAAAGCCCTTCGCTTCCTACCCACGGGGTACAGGCCCTTCGCTTCCTACCCACGGGGTACAGGCCCTTAGCCTCCTACCCACAGGGTACAGGCCCTTAGCTTCCCTCCTACAGGGTACAGGCCCTTCGCTTCCCTCCTACAGGGTACAGGCCCTTCGCTTCCCTCCTACAGGGTACAGGCCCTTAGCTTCCCTCCTACAGGGTACAGGCCCTTAGCTTCCCTCCTACAGGGTACAGGCCCTTAGCTTCCCTCCTACAGGGTACAGGCCCTTAGCTTCCCTCCTACAGGGTACAGGCCCTTAGCTTCCCTCCTACAGGGTACAGGCCCTTAGCTTCCCTCCTACAGGGTACAGGCCCTTAGCTTCCCTCCTACAGGGTACAGACCCTTCGCTTCTCACCCACAGGGTACAGGCCCTTAGCTTCCCTCCTACAGGGTACAGGCCCTTAGCTTCCCTCCTACAGGGTACAGGCCCTTAGCTTCCCTCCTACAGGGTACAGGCCCTTAGCTTCCCTCCTACAGGGTACAGGCCCTTAGCTTCCCTCCTACAGGGTACAGGCCCTTAGCTTCCCTCCTACAGGGTACAGGCCCTTAGCTTCCCTCCTACAGGGTACAGGCCCTTAGCTTCCCTCCTACAGGGTACAGGCCCTTAGCTTCCCTCCTACAGGGTACAGGTCCTTAGCTTCCCACCCACAGGGTGCAGGCCCTTAGCTTCCCTCCTACAGGGTGCAGGCCCTTAGCTTCCCTCCTACAGGGTGCTGGCCCTTAGCTTCCCTCCTACAGGGTGCAGGCCCTTAGCTTCCCTCCTACAGGGTGCAGGCCCTTAGCTTCCCACCCACAGGGTGCAGGCCCTTAGCTTCCCACCCACAGGGTGCAGGCCCTTAGCTTCCCACCCACAGGGTGCAGGCCCTTAGCTTCCCACCCACAGGGTGCAGGCCCTTAGCTTCCCACCCACAGGGTGCAGGCCCTTAGCTTCCCACCCACAGGGTGCAGGCCCTTAGCTTCCCACCCACAGGGTGCAGGCCCTTAGCTTCCCACCCACAGGGTGCAGGCCCTTAGCTTCCCACCCACAGGGTGCAGGCCCTTAGCTTCCCACCCACAGGGTGCAGGCCCTTAGCTTCCCACCCACAGGGTGCAGGCCCTTAGCTTCCCACCCACAGGGTGCAGGCCCTTAGCTTCCCACCCACAGGGTGCAGGCCCTTAGCTTCCCACCCACAGGGTGCAGGCCCTTAGCTTCCCACCCACAGGGTGCAGGCCCTTAGCTTCCCACCCACAGGGTACAGGCCCTTAGCTTCCCACCCACAGGGTGCAGGCCCTTAGCTTCCCTCCCACAGGGTGCAGGCCCTTAGCTTCCCTCCTACAGGGTGCAGGCCCTTAGCTTCCCTCCTACAGGGTGCAGGCCCTTAGCTTCCCTCCTACAGGGTGCAGGCCCTTAGCTTCCCTCCTACAGGGTGCAGGCCCTTAGCTTCCCTCCTACAGGGTGCAGGCCCTTAGCTTCCCTCCTACAGGGTGCAGGCCCTTAGCTTCCCTCCTACAGGGTGCAGGCCCTTAGCTTCCCTCCTACAGGGTGCAGGCCCTTAGCTTCCCACCCACAGGGTGCAGGCCCTTAGCTTCCCACCCACAGGGTGCAGGCCCTTAGCTTCCCACCCACAGGGTGCAGGCCCTTAGCTTCCCACCCACAGGGTGCAGGCCCTTAGCTTCCCACCCACAGGGTGCAGGCCCTTAGCTTCCCACCCACAGGGTACAGGCCCTTAGCTTCCCTCCTATAGGGTACAGGCCCTTAGCTTCCCTCCTACAGGGTACAGGCCCTTAGCTTCCCTCCTACAGGGTTCAGGCCCTTAGCTTCCCTCCTACAGGGTGCAGGCCCTTAGCTTCCCACCCACAGGGTGCAGGCCCTTAGCCTATTCACTGATAATTCTAAGGGCCTGCACCCTGTGGGTGGGAAGCTTCCACCCACAGAAAGACTTAATGAATGAAAGAAAGAAAGATATCCCATCCGGTATACTACTGAGTGACACAGTACAGTAGATATACGGTATACTACTGAGTGACACAGTACAGTAGATATACGGTATACTACTGAGTGACACAGTACAGTAGATATACGGTATACTACTGAGTGACACAGTACAGTAGATATCCGGTATACTACTGAGTGACACAGTACAGTAGATATCCGGTATACTACTGAGTGACACAGTACAGTAGATATCCGGTATACTACTGAGTGACACAGTACAGTAGATATCCGGTATACTACTGAGTGACACAGTACAGTAGATATCCGGTATACTACTGAGTGACACAGTACAGTAGATATCCGGTATACTACTGAGTGACACAGTACAGTAGATATCCGGTATACTACTGAGAGACACAGTACAGTAGATATACGGTATACTACTGAGTGACACAGTACAGTAGATATACGGTATACTACTGAGTGACACAGTACAGTAGATATACGGTATACTACTGAGTGACACAGTACAGTAGATATACGGTATACTACTGAGTGACACAGTACACTAGATATACGGTATACTACTGAGTGACACAGTACACTAGATATACGGTATACTACTGAGTGACACAGTACACTAGATATACGGTATACTACTGAGTGACACAGTACACTAGATATCTGGTATACTACTGAGTGACACAGTACACTAGATATCCGATATACTACTGAGTGACACAGTACAGTAGATATACGGTATACTACTGAGTGACACAGTACACTAGATATCTGGTATACTACTGAGTGACACAGTACACTAGATATCCGATATACTACTGAGTGACACAGTACAGTAGATATACTACTGAGTGACACAGTACAGTAGATATACTACTGAGTGACACAGTACACTAGATATCTGGTATACTACTGAGTGACACAGTACAGTAGATATACTACTGAGTGACACAGTACAGTAGATATACGGTATACTACTGAGTGACACAGTACAGTAGATATACGGTATACTACTGAGTGACACAGTACAGTAGATATACGGTATACTACTGAGTGACACAGTACAGTAGATATCCGGTATACTACTGAGTGACACAGTACAGTAGATATCCGGTATACTACTGAGTGACACAGTACAGTAGATATACGGTATACTACTGAGTGACACAGTACAGTAGATATACGGTATACTACTGAGTGACACAGTACAGTAGATATACGGTATACTACTGAGTGACACAGTACACTAGATATCCGGTATACTACTGAGTGACACAGTACAGTAGATATCCGGTATACTACTGAGTGACACAGTACAGTAGATATCCGGTATACTACTGAGTGACACAGTACAGTAGATATCCGGTATACTACTGAGTGACACAGTACAGTAGATATCCGGTATACTACTGAGTGACACAGTACAGTAGATATCCGGTATACTACTGAGTGACACAGTACAGTAGATATCCGGTATACTACTGAGTGACACAGTACAGTAGATATCCGGTATACTACTGAGTGACACAGTACAGTAGATATCCGGTATACTACTGAGTGACACAGTACAGTAGATATACGGTATACTACTGAGTGACACAGTACAGTAGATATCCGGTATACTACTGAGTGACACAGTACAGTAGATATCCGGTATACTACTGAGAGACACAGTACAGTAGATATCCGGTATACTACTGAGAGACACAGTACAGTAGATATACGGTATACTACTGAGTGACACAGTACACTAGATATACGGTATACTACTGAGTGACACAGTACAGTAGATATACGGTATACTACTGAGTGACACAGTACAGTAGATATACGGTATACTACTGAGTGACACAGTACAGTAGATATACGGTATACTACTGAGTGACACAGTACATTAGATATACGGTATACTACTGAGTGACACAGTACAGTAGATATCCGGTATACTACTGAGTGACACAGTACAGTAGATATCCGGTATACTACTGAGTGACACAGTACAGTAGATATCCGGTATACTACTGAGTGACACAGTACAGTAGATATACGGTATACTACTGAGTGACACAGTACAGTAGATATACGGTATACTACTGAGTGACACAGTACAGTAGATATCCGGTATACTACTGAGTGACACAGTACAGTAGATATACGGTATACTACTGAGTGACACAGTACACTAGATATACGGTATACTACTGAGTGACACAGTACAGTAGCATTAAAACATGAAAATCCTACTGTCCAATAAATGATAGCAATGTAGTCAAAAGGTTTCCATGTCCATTCTGTTTCTAGGGAAAATTAATACTGTATACTTTACACTGCTGTCTTTCTGTTTTAATACTGTATACTTTACACTGTTGTCTTTCTGTTTTAATACTGTATACTTTACACTGTTGTCTTTCTGTTTAAATACTGTATACTTTACACTGTTGTCTTTAAAATATACTCATGTTTTAGTGTCACATACCCTGGATAGGTGCAGTGTAATGTGTTGTTTTACAGGGTCAGTAATAGTAGTATGATAGGTGTTGTTTTACAGGGTCAGTAATAGTAGTATGATAGGTGCAGTGTAATGTGTTGTTTTACAGGGTCAGTCATAGTAGTATGATAGGTGTTGTTTTACAGGGTCAGCCATAGTAGTATGATAGGTGTTGTTTTACAGGGTCAGCCATAGTAGTATGATAGGTGTTGTTTTACAGGGTCAGCCATAGTAGTATGATAGGTGTTGTTTTACAGGGTCAGCCATAGTAGTATGATAGGTGTTGTTTTACAGGGTCAGCCATAGTAGTATGATAGGGGTTGTTTTACAGGGTCAGCCATAGTAGTATGATAGGTGTTGTTTTACAGGGTCAGCCATAGTAGTATGATAGGTGTTGTTTTACAGGGTCAGCCATAGTAGTATGATAGGGGTTGTTTTACAGGGTCAGCCATAGTACAGCACCCCTGGAGCCAATCAGAAAGCTGTAACCTATAGACTGGCTACCTGCCACCCTAATAACAGCCCTCTTCCAGGAACATTAACCCCTAGTGGTTTAATCACATTTAAAAAGACAGAATGCCATGTTTTGACCACACTGCCCTCTTCCAGGAACATAAACCCCTAGTGGTTTAAATCACATTTAAAAAGACAGAATGCCATGTTTTGACCACACTGCCCTCTTCCAGGAACATAAACCACTAGTGGTTTAATCACATTTAAAAAGACAGAATGCCATGTTTTGACCACACTGCCCTCTTCCAGGAACATAAACCACTAGTGGTTTAATCACATTTAAAAAGACAGAATGCCATGTTTTGACCACACTGCCCTCTTCCAGGAACATAAACCCCTAGTGGTTTAATCACATTTAAAAAGACAGAATGCCATGTTTTGACCACACTGCCCTCTTCCAGGAACATAAACCCCTAGTGGTTTAAATCACATTTAAAAAGACAGAATGCCATGTTTTGACCACACTGCCCTCTTCCAGGAACACGTGGTCCTCTGTAGCTCAGTTGGTAGAGCATGGCTCTTTTGCAACGCCAGGATAATTGGTTCGATTCCCGGGACCACCCCTTACGTTAAAACATGTATGCACGCATGACTAAGTCTCTGTGGATAAAAGTCTCTGCTAAATGTTAGAATATTACTATTATTAAAATCCTACCTGTTAACTTTTGCTACCCAGTAATAAATGTTGAACGTGACTAACGGCACTCGTTAGTCACATCCTGTTCCCTCACGAGGGCCCGTCCCAAATGGCTCCCTATTCACTACATAGTGCACTGCTTATGTAACCCTGGTCAAAAGTAGTGCACTATATAGGGAATAGGGTACCACAGGGCTCGGGCCTAAAGTAGTGCACTATATAGGGAATAGGGTCCAAATGATGACACAGACCCGACGCTCGTCAGTTAAAGCAGAGAGCGTTTAAAAAAAGGAATGGTAAATCTATTTTTGAACCAGTACTGTGTAATTGACTTTATTTCAAGACGGTAATTTCATCTCCCCCTATGATTTCAAGGCTGAAGTAATGTGGCCTGGATGTTTTCTGAAACCCCAGAGAATGTAGCTGCCAACACTGTGCTGTCAGCACCGTGAGGACGTCGGACAACATGTCAGAACGAGGAGCTAAAAACCAAACTAAACCAGATTTGCAGAATCGCCTCTCAAATGCTTTCCATTCAACCCAGAACCACCTTGTTTCTCCCCTCAGCGGCTATTAAGAAGGTCAAGTCAGTTTACAACCTCCTCCTCATGTAAACACCAGACTGGCAGAACGGCCTCACTACACTCACAATGTCTTGCTATACATCTTTACTATACATCTGTTACATCATTCACTTTCACATCATTTCTTGTCGTGATGCGTGTCTTGTCCTGTATTTTGATTTAATTTATTTGTATTTTTAATCCCATCCCCCGTCCCCGCAGGAGGCCTTTTGGGAGGCCGTCACTGTAAATAAGAATTTGTTCTTAACTGACTTGCCTAGTTAAATAAAAAGGTTAAATAAAAAGTTGAATAAAGGTGCAATAAATACAACATTTGAGAGACACCTTGATAGGAGTTATTGTCAACTTGGTATGGTCTCCCAGCATGCTCTGCATTCTCAGGAGTAAGGAGGACTACCTAAAGATAGCACAGTGGTGATGTAATGATCCCAGATCAGCAGGAAATAGGGAGGACAGAGACGATCTATCCATCAGTAACCACCACTCCTCATTGTGTTCCAAAATCTAAACCAAATCAAATGTATTTATATAGCCCTTCTTACATCAGCTGATATCTCAAAGTGCTGTACAGAAACCCAGCCTAAAACCCCAAACAGCAAGCAATGCAGGTGTAGAAGCACGGTGGCTGGGAAAAACTCCCTAGGAAAAACTCCCTGGAAAGGCCAAAACCTAGGAAGAAACCTAGAGAGGAACCAGGCTATGAGGGGTGGCCAGTCCTCTTCTGGCTGTGCCGGGTGGAGATTATAACAGCACATGGCCTAGATGTTCAAATGTTCAAAAATGACCAGCATGGTCAAATAATAATAATCATAGTAGTTGTCGAGGGTGCAACAAGTCAGTAACACAAGAGTAAGTGTCAGTTGGCTTTTTCATAGCCGATCTTTGAGAGTATCTCTACCGCTCCTGCTGTCTCTAGAGAGTTGAAAACAGCAGGTTCCAAGACCCCAGCAGTATGAAGGCCTGGGTTCAGGTGACTGGCTGGTCACTGCACTAATGTTGTGTACAACAGGTTGTCCTTCATTCTAAAACACAGGGGGGCGGCTGTGTGTAGGTTCACTATGCACACATTTACAAATAACCATGGCATATGGCACTGTGGGGTATGCCGACATGACATTCTGTCGTCTGGAAGGACAAGCATCAGACAAGACACCCTTCCACATAGTATAGCACGGAAACTCCCTACATGTCATTCACATGTTGTTGACAGGGACAGACACGGAGCGTTTCTGCAACATGCTCAGAAAGACCTGTCAGAATGATCCTTCTGAAGGTGCATCGTTTCTCCCTGAAGTAGGACTGTACTGCTAACCCAAGAGAAACAGAGAATACAAGCCTATCAGTACCTGTGTTCCTGAAGTAGTACTGTACTGCTAACCCAAGAGAAACAGAGAATACAAGCCTTGCAGTACCTGTGTCCCTGAAGTAGTACTGTACTGCTAACCCAAGAGAAACAGAGAATACAAGCCTTGCAGTACCTGTGTTCCTGAAGTAGTACTGTACTGCTAACCCAAGAGAAACAGAGAATACAAGCCTTGCAGTACCTGTGTCCCTGAAGTAGTACTGTACTGCTAACCCAAGAGAAACAGAGAATACAAGCCTTGCAGTACCTGTGTTCCTGAAGTAGTACTGTACTGCTAACCCAAGAGAAACAGAGAATACAAGCCTTGCAGTACCTGTGTTCCTGAAGTAGTACTGTACTGCTAACCCAAGAGAAACAGAGAATAAAAGCCTTGCAGTACCTGAAGTAGTACTGTACTGCTAACCCAAGAGAAACAGAGAATAAAAGCCTTGCAGTACCTGTGTCCCTGAAGTAGTACTGTACTGCTAACCCAAGAGAAACAGAGAATACAAGCCTTGCAGTACCTGTGTTCCTGAAGTAGTACTGTACTGCTAACCCAAGAGAAACAGAGAATACAAGCCTTGCAGTACCTGTGTTCCTGAAGTAGTACTGTACTGCTAACCCAAGAGAAACAGAGAATAAAAGCCTTGCAGTACCTGAAGTAGGACTGTACTGCTAACCCAAGAGAAACAGAGAATACAAGCCTTGCAGTACCTGTGTTCCTGAAGTAGTACTGTACTGCTAACCCAAGAGAAACAGAGAATACAAGCCTTGCAGTACCTGTGTCCCTGAAGTAGTACTGTACTGCTAACCCAAGAGAAACAGAGAATAAAAGCCTTGCAGTACCTGTGTCCCTGAAGTAGTACTGTACTGCTAACCCAAGAGAAACAGAGAATAAAAGCCTTGCAGTACCTGTGTCCCTGAAGTAGTACTGTACTGCTAACCCAAGAGAAACAGAGAATACAAGCCTTGCAGTACCTGTGTTCCTGAAGTAGTACTGTACTGCTAACCCAAGACAAACAGAGAATACAAGCCTTGCAGTACCTGAAGTAGTACTGTACTGCTAACCCAAGAGAAACAGAGAATACAAGCCTTGCAGTACCTGAAGTAGTACTGTACTGCTAACCCAAGAGAAACAGAGAATACAAGCCTTGCAGTACCTGTGTACCTGAAGTAGTACTGTACTGCTAACCCAAGAGAAACAGAGAATACAAGCCTATCAGTACCTGTGTCCCTGAAGTAGTACTGTACTGCTAACCCAAGAGAAACAGAGAATACAAGCCTATCAGTACCTGTGTCCCTGAAGTAGTACTGTACTGCTAACCCAAGAGAAACAGAGAATACAAGCCTTGCAGTACCTGAAGTAGTACTGTACTGCTAACCCAAGAGAAACAGAGAATAAAAGCCTATCAGTACCTGTGTTCCTGAAGTAGTACTGTACTGCTAACCCAAGAGAAACAGAGAATAAAAGCCTATCAGTACCTGTGTTCCTGAAGTAGTACTGTACTGCTAACCCAAGAGAAACAGAGAATAAAAGCCTATCAGTACCTGTGTCCCTGAAGTAGTACTGTACTGTTAACCCAAGAGAAACAGAGAATAAAAGCCTATCAGTACCTGTGTTCCTGAAGTAGTACTGTACTGCTAACCCAAGACAAACAGAGAATACAAGCCTTGCAGTACCTGTGTTCCTGAAGTAGTACTGTACTGCTAACCCAAGAGAAACAGAGAATAAAAGCCTTGCAGTACCTGTGTTCCTGAAGTAGTACTGTACTGCTAACCCAAGAGAAACAGAGAATAAAAGCCTTGCAGTACCTGTGTTCCTGAAGTAGTACTGTACTGCTAACCCAAGAGAAACAGAGAATACAAGCCTTGCAGTACCTGAAGTAGTACTGTACTGTTAACCCAAGAGAAACAGAGAATACAAGCCTATCAGTACCTGAAGTAGTACTGTACTGCTGACCCAAGAGAAACAGAGAATAAAAGCCTATCAGTACCTGTGTCCTGCTGCTGCACACCATCCAGGGGGTGGAAGTCTTGAAGATTGAGAATAAAACGAGACAACAGTCTTTGTCTCCGTCAGACTGACATTCTTCCAGTCCCCTCTGCTCTGCTCTCTGTGGTTGTCGAGGCTGGCTTCAGTCCGGTGGTTGACTGTGTCCGGCTGTTAAGGTCTGGTCTGTTCAGGCAGGTTCCAGTCCGGTGGTTGACTGTGTCTGTTAAGGTCTAGTCTGTTCAGGCAGGTTCCAGTCCGGTGGTTGACTGTGTCTGTTCAGGCTGGTTCCAGTCCGGTGGTTGACTGTGTCTGTTCAGGCTGGTTCCAGTCCGGTGGTTGACTGTGTCTGTTCAGGCTGGTTCCAGTCCGGTGGTTGACTGTGTCTGTTCAGGCTGGTTCCAGTCCGGTGGTTGACTGTGTCTGTTCAGGCTGGTTCCAGTCCGGTGGTTGACTGTGTCTGTTCAGGCTGGTTCCAGTCCGGTGGTTGACTGTGTCTGTTCAGGCTGGTTCCAGTCCGGTGGTTGACTGTGTCTGTTCAGGCTGGTTCCAGTCCTACGTGAAGCGGTCGCTCATCATTAACACCTCCTTATAAAGAACGGACGAGTCAATGACGGAGCTCTTCAGTCAGTCAGGATGCAGTGGAGAGGAGTGGCAGGCAGACAGACAGCTAACTCACCACAGAGAGAGAGAGAGAGAGAGAGACACAGGAGTAGCAACGACTAAAGAACGACACAGCTCAGGAACAGACAGATTGTGACAGGGTGTGTTCGTGTGCACATGCATTTGAAGAGGATGTGGGGGAGGACTGAGTGCTTACTACTCATCAGCCAGTTCATCATCTAATCACCAGCTTGGGCTCCTGGAAACAGCATGCCTTCTACACAACGACAGACAGCACAGAGAGACAGCACGCCTTCTACACAACGACAGACAGCACAGAGAGACAGCACGCCTTCTACACAACAACAGACAGCACAGAGAGACAGCACACCTTCTACACAACGACAGACAGCACAGAGAGACAGCACGCCTTCTACACAACAACAGACAGCACAGAGAGACAGCACACCTTCTACACAACGACAGACAGCACAGAGAGACAGCACGCCTTCTACACAACGACAGACAGCACAGAGAGACAGCACGCCTTCTACACAACGACAGACAGCACAGAGAGACAGCACGCCTTCTACACAACGACAGACAGCACTAAGAGAGACAGCACGCCTTCTACACAACGACAGACAGCACAGAGAGACAGCACAGAGAGACAGCACGCCTTCTACACAACGACAGACAGCACAGAGAGACAGCACGCCTTCTACACAACGACAGACAGCACAGAGAGACAGCACGCCTTCTACACAACGACAGACAGCACAGAGAGACAGCACGCCTTCTACACAACGACAGACAGCACAGAGAGACAGCACGCCTTCTACACAACGACAGACAGCACAGAGAGACAGCACGCCTTCTACACAACGACAGACAGCACAGAGAGACAGCACGCCTTCTACACAACGACAGACAGCACAGAGAGACAGCACGCCTTCTACACAACGACAGACAGCACAGAGACAGCATGCCTTCTACACAACGACAGACAGCACAGAGAGACAGCACGCCTTCTACACAACGACAGACAGCACAGAGAGACAGCATGCCTTCTACACAACGACAGACAGACAGCACAGAGAGACAGCATGCCTTCTACACAACGACAGACAGACAGCACAGAGAGACAGCGTGCCTTCTACACAACAACAGACAGCACAGAGAGACAGCGTGCCTTCTACACAACGACAGACAGCACAGAGAGACAGCGTACCTTCTACACAACGACAAACAGCACAGAGAGACAGCGTGCCTTCTACACAACGACAGACAGCACAGAGAGACAGCATGCCTTCTACACAACGACAGACAGCACAGAGAGACAGCATGCCTTCTACACAACGACAGACAGCACAGAGAGACAGCATGCCTTCTACACAACGACAGACAGCACAGAGAGACAGCACGCCTTCTACACAACGACAGACAGCACAGAGACAGCACGCCTTCTACACAACGAGACAGCACAGAGACAGCACGCCTTCTACACAACGACAGACAGACAGCACAGAGAGACAGCATGCCTTCTACACAACGACAGACAGACAGCACAGAGAGACAGCATGCCTTCTACACAACGACAGACAGACAGCACAGAGAGACAGCGTGCCTTCTACACAACAACAGACAGCACAGAGAGACAGCGTGCCTTCTACACAACGACAGACAGCACAGAGAGACAGCGTACCTTCTACACAACGACAAACAGCACAGAGAGACAGCGTGCCTTCTACACAACGACAGACAGCACAGAGAGACAGCATGCCTTCTACACAACGACAGACAGCACAGAGAGACAGCATGCCTTCTACACAACGACAGACAGCACAGAGAGACAGCATGCCTTCTACACAACGACAGACAGCACAGAGAGACAGCGTACCTTCTACACAACGACAAACAGCACAGAGACAGCATGCCTTCTACACAACGACAGACAGCACAGAGAGACAGCATGCCTTCTACACAACGACAGACAGACAGCACAGAGAGACAGCATGCCTTCTACACAACGACAGACAGCACAGAGAGACAGCACGCCTTCTACACAACGACAGACAACACAGAGAGACAGCATGCCTTCTACACAACGACAGACAGCACAGAGACAGCATGCCTTCTACACAACGACAGACAGCACAGAGAGACAGCATGCCTTCTACACAACGACAGGCAGCACAGAGAGACAGCATGCCTTCTACACAACGACAGACAGCACAGAGAGACAGCGTGCCTTCTACACAACGACAGACAGACAGCACAGAGAGACAGCATGCCTTCTACACAACGACAGACAGCACAGAGAGACAGCATGCCTTCTACACAACGACAGACAGAACAGAGAAACAGCACAGACAGACAGACAGCAAAGACAGACAGCAAAGACAGACAGCACAGACAGCAAAGACAGACAGCACAGCACAGACAGACAGCAAAGACAGACAGCACAGAGAGACAGCACAGACTGACAGCAAAGAAAGACAGCACAGAGAGACAGCACAGACTGACAGCAAAGAAAGACAGCACAGAGCCTCCATGCAGTCTCAAACACATGAACTGAACTCAAATGACGTCTGTGGTAAAAAATAATGATAATAATAATAAATAAATCTGTCAAATGGTAAAAAGAGACCAAGCACACTGCAATCTATGTTCCCATCATGGTTTATGAGTCCCAACGTTTCCAAACGTCACCCTCACTGTATACTGCAGAACTACCCAGACACACAGCACCCTGGGGAGATGGGTAATCACAGCACCCAGCTGAGAGGTAACCAGCACGTTGCTGCTATCGCGTAATGTACTGCCACGTACTAATTACTTCATTCATTAGCAATTAACGTATGATGTCATTTCATCTCAGAGGGCAAATAGACTTCCAGCTGAGATAATAGGAACAGCAGGCTAGGAACATCTGCTGCAGGTTGAGCTGTATACACAGGGCTGTGTGTCTGTGTGTTCTGACTGGAGGATGTAGTGGTAGTAGTCACACATCTGCTGCAGGTTGAGCTGTATACACAGGGCTGTGTGTCTGTGTGTTCTGACTGGAGGATGTAGTGGTAGTAGTCACACATCTGCTGCAGGTTGAGCTGTATACACAGGGCTGTGTGTCTGTGTGTTCTGACTGGAGGATGTAGTGGTAGTAGTAACACATCTGCTGCAGGTTGAGCTGTATACACAGGGCTGTGTGTCTGTGTGTTCTGACTGGAGGATGTAGTGGTAGTAGTAACACATCTGCTGCAGGTTGAGCTGTATACACAGGGCTGTGTGTCTGTGTGTTCTGACTGGAGGATGTAGTGGTAGTAGTAACACATCTGCTGCAGGTTGAGCTGTATACACAGGGCTGTGTGTCTGTGTGTTCTGACTGGAGGATGTAGTGGTAGTAGTAACACATCGTGTCATCTCTAGTCCTCACACACACACACACACACACACACACACACACACACACACACACACACACACACACACACACCTGAGGTGGAGGAGCAGGAAGTGTAGCTCAATCAAGAAAGGATCTGTGATGACGTCAAATCTAATCTCGAAATGCTTACTGACAAGCCCTTTCCCAACAAATCAGAGGTAAAAACCAAGACTGCCTTGCCTCCGATATTCATCTCTCTACAGAAGAGAAAAGGAGCAGAGCAGAAGTGAGACGTGAGAAGACCGTTACAGCACATCTTCCATGACGGGACAGAGCAACATTCTCTCCACTAAGCTGTTTTACCAGTCAAAAGCAGAAGGATCAGGATAATGTCCCCTATCTAAGTTCCCGACATCCTGCCCTGGCCAATATCCTTCTAACCCATATCCCCATGTCCAACATCCTTCTCTAATGTAACACAATGAATCCCTCCCTCCAGCTCTCCTTCCTTTTCCGCACAGGGACTCAGTTCATTCTCCCCAGTGGCACAGCGCTGACACCTGTGTTTATAGTGTACTCTGTCTCCAACCTAGACAGAACTATGCGAAGACCCCTTCTCCAGACAAGAATGTAAATAAAAGAGTTCCAGACAGGGAGAACAAGGTTCTGCTTCACAGCCTCAAAGTATCACAGTATTTGATTTATTAGGAGAGAATAGAGCAGAGCTGCTCTGGAATAGATGGAGGACAATGTGCTGAGAATAGAAACAGGAATAAAAAATTAAAGAGAATAGAGAGTGTGGGCGAGTCAGAGAACAAACTAGCAGGATGTCTCTAGTGTAACGTCCCCTGAGACAAAGAGGTTGGAAATATATGTTGTAAGTATGTCAGATAATGTAGGCTAGAACATTTAAAAACACTCAGAGCTGATGTTACGCCACCTAGTGGCAGAAACCACCATTGCACTACCTTGGCTTGGACATAAAAACATTATTCCAGAATGGCTAAGGAATTGATGATGGTAAGTAAATAAATTAGGGTTGACCCCATTTAGTCGACTGGTCGATTGTTTGGTCGAACGAGATTTCTTTAGTCGAGCAGTCGCATTTTTAAAAAAAAATATTATTTTTTGTACCTTTATTTAACTAGGCAAGTCAGTTAAGAACAAATTCTTATTTTCAATGATGGCCTAGGAACAGTGGGTTAACTGCCTTGTTCAGGGGAAGAACAACAGATTTTTACCTTGTCAGCTCGGGGATTCGATCGTACAACCTTTCAGTTACTAGTCCAATGCTCTAACTACTAGGCTACCTGCCGCCACTTCCACGGGACAGTTGAGCTAACGTAGGCTAATGCAATTAGCATGAGGTTGTAAGTACCAAGAAAATTTCCCAGGACATAATCTTTCTGCCAATATCAGATATGTCTAAATTCTTGTTAATCTAACTGCACTGTCCAATTTATAGTAGCAATTACAGTGAAATAATACCATGCTATTGTTTGAGGAGAGTGCACAATGTTGAACATGAAAAGTTATTAATAAACAAATGAGGCCCATTTTGGCAGTCTTGATACAAAATTTAGAACAGAAACGCAATGGTTCATTGGATCAGTCTAAAACTTTGCACATAAACTGCTGCTATCTAGCGGGCAAAATCTAAATTGCACCTGGGCTGGAATAATACATTAAAGGCCTTTCTCTTGCATTTCAAAGATGGGACAAAAAAATACAAAAGAACGGTTGTTTTTTTCTTTGTATCATCTTTTACCAGATCTATTGTGTTATATTCTGCAGCAGAGGGCGCAGAGATGAGGAAACTGCCCTTGCCTTAGCCTAATTGTCTAAGAAAATTGAGGAGAGTGGAAACCAAGTTAATTAGGTCTACAATCAATAAATCATCCATATATATATACATAAATAATACAGATATTGCTTCTGTTGCCTGTTTGTTTAATAGCCTACTGATTCCGTGAGCATCAAGCCTCGCAATGGCAAAATGTCAGATAAAGCAGTTTCACAGATTCGGCTGTTTTTAAATGCTGTAAAGGCTTTACAACAACAAAATATGTTACAACAGACTAGTATTACTTAGAATGTATTTAGTGTTGTTTACACTGTTCCAAACAGGCAGATAAATAATATTGGAATCGAAGAGCACCTATTTTTTTAAATTATTATTTAACTAGGCAAGTCAGTTAAGAACAAATTCTTATTTACAATGACAGCCTACCAGGGAACAGTGGGTTAACTGCCTTGTTCAGGGGCAGAACGACAGATTTTTACCTTGTCAGTTCGGGGGATTCGATCTTGCAACCTTTTGGTTACTAGTCCAACGCTCTAACCACTAGGCTACCTGCCACCCCATCTCCTTCTTATTGTTACTATTACTATTATGGTGATTATAATAATAAGTAATGTCATTATTAGCCTTTGTATAGCAGCCTTGTATAACCAACATGGAGCTGAAGGCTTAAGAGAGTGTCATGTTTAGTCTGAATACCGTAACTTACATAGGCATATATTTTAATATATAGGCTACTGTATCAATCATTCATTTGTTCATGCCATCATACAGCACACAAGACATTTATGCTTTGAAATGCAATCAAGCATTTTTGGGGGGGAATCTTTGAAAAATTAGCCTAAACAATGAATTAAATCACAATTCACGAATACATGGAACTGTTTTCAGTCTGCTGTAATAAAGGCTTTATATTTCTCCTTTGTTTTCCGTTAGAACAGACTCTCTGGTACATTTCTTTATAGAGGTCGACCGATTACGATTTTTCAACACCGATACCAATTATTGGAGGGCCAAAAAAAGCCGATACCGATTAAATCGGCCGATTTATATAAAAAAAATGTTATGACAATTACAACAATACTGAATGAACACTTATTTTAACTTAATATAATACATCAATAAAATCAATTTAGCCTCAAATAAATAATGAAACATGTTCAATTTGGTTTAAATAATGCAAAAACAAAAGTGTTGGAGAAGAAAGTAAAAGTGCAATATGTGCCATGTAAGAAAGCTAACGTTTAAGTTCCTTGCTCAGAACATGAGAACATATGAAAGCTGGTGGTTCCTTTTAACATGAGTCTTCAATATTCCCAGGTAAGAAGTTTTAGGTTGTAGTTATTATAGGAATTATAGGACTATTTCTCTCTATACGATTTCTATTCCATATACCTTTGACTATTGGATGTTTTTATAGGCACTTTAGTATTGCCAGTGTAACAGTATAGCTTCCGTCCCTCTCCTCGCTCCTACCTGGGCTCGAACCAGGAACACATCGACAACAGCCACCCTCGAAGCAGCGTTACCCATGTAGAGCAAGGGGAACAACTACTCCAAGTCTCAGAGCGAGTGACGTTTGAAACGCTATTAGCGCGCACCCGGCTAACTAGCTAGCCATTTCAAATCGGTTACACCAGACTAATCTTGGGAGTTGACAGGGCTGAAGTCATAAACCGCGCAATGCATTGCGAAGGGCTGTTTGAATGAATGCTTACGAGCCTGCTGCTGCCTAACATCGCTCAGTCAGACTGCTCTATCAAATCATAGACTTAATTATAATATAATAAACACACAGAAATACGAGCCTTAGGTCATTAATATGGTCGAATCCGGAAACTATCATCTCAAAAACAAAAAGTTTTTTTCTTTCAGTGAAATACGTCACCGGTCCGTATTTTATCTAACGGGTGGCATCCCTAAGTCTAAATATTCCTGTTACATTGCACAACCTTCAATGGTATGTCATAATTACTCAAAATTCTGGCAAATTAGTTCGCAACGAGCCAGGCAATGAACGCAAGAGCAGTGACACAATTTCATGTTAGCAGGCAATATTAACTAAATATGCAGGTTTAAAAATATATACTTGTGTATTGATTTTAAAGAAAGGCATTGATGTTTATGGTTAGGTACATTGGTGCAACGACAGTGCTTTTTTCGCAAATGCGCTTGTTAAATCATCACCCGTTTCTTGAAGTAGGCTGTGATTCAATGAAAAATTAACAGGCACCGCATCGATTATATGCAACGCAGGACACGTTACATAAACTAGTAATATCATCAACCATGTGTAGTTAACTAGTGATTATGTTAAGACTGATCGTTTTTTTATAAGATAAGTTTAATGCTAGCTAGCAACTTACCTTGGCTTCTTGCTGCCCTCGTGTAACAGGCTCCTCGTGGAGTGCAATGTAAGGCAGGTGGTTAGAGCGTTGGACTAGTAACCAGAAGGTTGCAAAAACGAATCCCCGAATCCCCCCTGAACAAGGCAGTTAACCCCCGTTCCTAGGCCGTCATTGAAAATAAGAATGTGTTCTTAATCTGACTTGCCAAGTTAAATAAAGGTGTAAAAAAATATATATATATATATATATATATTATATATAAAAATAATAATAATACGAAAAATAAAAATAAATAAATTAAAAATCGGCAAATCGGTGGCCAAAAATACCGATTATTATGAAAACTTGAAATCGGCCCTAATTCATGGGCCATTCCGATTAATCAGTCGACCTCTACTTCTTTAGTGTTGTTTACACTCTTCCAGATGGTCAGTAAATTATAATATGGTAATCTACCAGCACCTGTTTGGCACACATAATACTCACACAACGCCTGAACCTATACCCTCCTTTATCTGGATCTCCTGTAGTTTCTACAACTAAGTCAAATGTCTTCAACAGATCTGACTTCCCCTCTTCCTCCTGAGCAGCCACTAAACAGTCGCCCGCTTAGAGTTTCTTTTTTTAGAACGTCCTCCGCATCCATTTTGCTATCATGTGATACTGTGTTGGGAGTTTGTTATAACCAAATGTATTAATGTGATGATGATGTGCTATAGATCAGGTCCTATTGGTCACATGAAAGCAATGCTTACGTGTTTCACAGAAAGAGATCAAAGGTTGAGAGAATAGGGAATGTTTTGCCTAAACTAATGAAGGATTTTGATGAGATAACTTTTCAGTAATTTGCTGTGGTGCCTTTTCGCTGCAGTAGGGAGGAGAGAGAGACAACGTGCACCAGTCACAGGCACTCGCTGTCATTTTCTAACACAGTGTGACCATCGGGCTCCTTCTTCAGTCATTTGTCTATTATTTCATCAAACAGTGTGCTTAAAGCATCAGACAAGCTGTGAATATGTAGCTGACTTTATTCAAACACATAGGTTGTGTCTGTCTATGTACAGTGCATTTGGAAAGTATTCAGAACCCTTGACTTTTTCCACACTGTTACATTACAGCATTATTCTGAAATGGATTTACCTACACACAATACCCCATAATGACATCACAATACCCCATAATGACATCACAATACCCCATAATGACAAAGCAAAAACAGGTTTTTAGAGATTTTTGCAAATGTATAAAACATAAAAAACAGAAATACCTTACATAAATATTCAGACCCGTTGCTATGAGACTTGAAATTGAGCTTGGGTGCATTCTGTTTCCATTTATGTTCTACAACTTGATTGGAGTCCACCTGTGGTAAATTCAATTGATTGGACATGATTTGGAAAGGCACACACACACACACCTGTCTATATAAAAGGTACCAAAGTTGACAGTGCATGTCAGAGCAAAAACCAAGCCATGAGGTCGAAGGAATTGTCTGCAGAGCCCCGAGACATGATTGTGTCGAGGCACAGATCTGGGGAAGGGTACCAAAACATTTCTGCAGCATTGAAGGTCCCCAAGAACATAGTGACCTCCATTATTCTTAAATAGAAGAAGTTTGGAACCACCGAGACTCTTCCACTCCTCAGTAAAAGGCACACGGCAGCCTGCTTTGAGTTTGCCAAAAGGCACCTAAAGACTCTCAGATCATGAGAAACAAGATTCTCTGGTCTGATGAAACCAAGATTGAACTCTTTGGCTTGAATGCCAAGCGTCACCTCTGGAGGAAACCTGCCACCATCCCTAAGGTGAAGCATAGAGCATGGAGGCATCATGCTGTGGTGATGTTTTTCAGCTGCAGGGACTGAGAGACTAGTCAGGATTGAGGGGAAGATGAACAGAGCAAAGTACAGAGAGATCCTTGATGAAAATCTGTTCCAGAGCACTCAGGACCACAGACTGGGGCGAAGGTTCACCTTCCAACAGGACAACGACCCTAAGCACACAGACAAGACAATGCAGGAGTGGCTTCGGGACAAGTCTCTGAATGTTCTTGAGTGGCACAGCCAGAGCCCGGACTTGGACCCGATCGAACACCTCTGGAGAGACCTGAAAATAGCTGTGCAGCAACGCTCCCCATCCAACCTGACATAGCTTGAGAGGATCTGCAGAGAAGAATGGGAGAAACTCCCCGAAAACAGGTGTGCCAAGCTTGTAGCGTCATACCCAAGAAGATTCACAGCCAAAGGTGCTTCAACAAAAGGACTGAGTAAAGGGTCTGAATACTTATACATTTGCAAAATAATCCTAAAAACCAGTTTTTGCTTTGTCATTATGGGGTATTGTGTGTAGATTGAAAAAAACCGATGTAATCCATTTTAGAATAAGGCTGTAACGTAACAAAATGTGGAAAAGGTTGAGGGGTCTGAATACTTTCCGAATGCACATTTCGACCAATCAACTATCGGTTGAGTACAATGTTTTTTTTTTTGTTTTTTTTTATTCAGAGACAGCCCTAAAATAATTAAAAATGACACAGAAAACATCAGGAGAGAACTAACCTACTTTTTCTCAGGGCAAAATCATCTGCTAAAATTGCATAAATGTATATTATTACTTAACACCATATTCTTATACAAGACAGAGCTTGACTATAGAACCGCCACAACATGGAATAATTTCAAGCACCTGCGATGAGTCACCTACTTACACTTAATAATGAGATCTTCAACAAGGTGCCACAACAAATCATCTACAATTAAATGTGATTGACGGCAGGGAATACATTATGTGCTTTTAAAATCATTGGAGATTAGAGGACCCTTAAGTGCATCAAATGCCTGTTCGTGTACCAGTACATAGAGGAACACTAGGTTCAAATGGCACCCTATTCCCTATATAGTGCACTATATACACACACACAGTTTACCAACATTAGGAATACCTTCCTAATTTTGAGTTGCACCCTTTTGCCCTCAGAACAGCCTCAATTCGTTGGGGCATCCACAGGGATGCTGGCCCACGTTGACTCTAATGCTTCCCACAGTTGTGTTAAGTTGGCTGGATGTCCTTTGGGTGGTGGACCATTCTTGATAAACACAGGAAACTGCTGAGCGTGAAAAACCCAGCAACGTGGCAGTTCTTGACACACTCGAACCGGTGCTCCTGGCACCTACTACCAAACCCCGTTCAAAGGCACTTACATATTTTATCTTGCCCATTCACCCTCTGAATGGCACACACAATGTTCTCCAGGCTTAAAAAGCATTATTTAGCCTGTCTCCTCTCCTCCATCTACACTGATTTGAAGTGGATTTAACAGGTGCCATCAATAAGGGATCATAGCTTCACCTGGATTCACCTGGTCAGTCTATGTCATGGAAAACGTAGTTGTTCCTAATGTTTTGCACTCAGTATATTGGGAATAGGGTTCCATCGGAGAGGAAGCCTGGGGAATAGTCTCTTGACTACCAACAAGAGCCCTATAGTAGTTGGTCAGGTCCAACTTGGCTCGCTTTTTGTTTTGTCTGGTCAATAGAGGTCAACAGCTTGTAGTCCTAAAACCCGGAAATGAGTTACGTCTGGTTCGTTCAGCCATCCCTATGGGAAATATTTATGGGGAAAGAAAAGGAATTTTGGAATAAATTCTGAAATTAAGTTCTGAGGTTAACACAGGTTTAGGAGATTGTATACGTTTTGTTCTATGAGATAATCAGTCAGTTAACATGACATTTTAATTATGAAGCCTTTGTGGGGGTTTAAAAAAATAATAATTACATACATTTTTTTAAATTCACTAAAAAGTGACGTTAGCTGATGAAGATGATCTCATATATAAAAAAAAAAGTATGAGATCTCCTAAATCTGTGTTTACCACAGACCTTATTTTCGGCCAAAAACGCCATTAATTTTCCCCCATAGGCTTTGTCCAAAGAACCATGGCGGAGTTAATGCCTACAGAAAGACGCCATTTCTCTCTCTCTATGTGGCTCCATTATTTTTGATTAAAGGAAGGGGAGGAGCAGGGCGGTGTCAACAACAGTATCGATATGTTGTAATGGCTTGATTGATCTTCATAATCACTTTTCATTTGGAGTTTGACAAGATTAAAAATGTAGCGCCTAGTCTCTGTGTCTATGCAGAGTAACGAACATTAAACAACATCTTGCTTTATTTGATGTGTCTAATTCGAGAGCTTGGCAAATCACTCCATTAGGTTTAAACGGGGGGTTTAAATGGGGGTTTAAAAGGGACATCAAACGTAAAGGACATTTCAATTGCCGTCCAAATCACCTGCTCTATTTACATAAACTTAGTCTAACAAACTAATCGCTAAATACTGAACTGTATTTGTAGCACAGTAACGGACCTAAGAGGTGTTAAACACCTGAACAGGTCTACTGAAAGTGTAAAAGCCCCAATAATCATTTAGTCCACCGAAGAGTTATCATTTGAATATTACACACCTATTAGCCAATGAACAGCGTCCCCATCTGTATGCATTCCACCCCCCAGCCGCCATGGACAATGAATGATAGGTTGGTACTTCAAACAAGTTTACTGGAACAATTTAAACCATTTTGGGGCTACATCAGACATGACTGGGTCGACATACAATAGCCTATCGAAGGAGACTGGAGGAGGCATGGAGGGAGGGCGGCCAAGCCAACCACATGCCACAAACTGCAACTTTAGACCACATTTGATTTTGTTTGATGCAACGTGGTCGTGCACTGACCGCGCGTACCGACATGAGCACACACACCTCACATTTGGCTAACATATCCACATAAACACAAACTCGAATACGGATGTTTTACAGTTTAGCCTACCAATGTGCGCGTGGACACGGGAAACGAGACAGGACTGTAAAAATGTACTCACCATTTCACTCGGAAGAACCGTGTATGCTCCAAAAATCACTCATTAGTCGGATGTTTCAATAAACGTCAGAAACGTGATTTAAAGCAGCGGTTTGTGTTTTATTTCAGGGATAGTTTCTTCCACGTATTTGTCTACCTATACGGTCCTTTCTCGCAGATTGTCGGAGGAAAGGATTTCCACTATCTGAATAAAAGCAGGGGCTGGGCATGCGCACTAAGAGGAATGGTTTTTGTCCGTTGAGCGTTCAATCCACTGTTCTTTTCACGCCGAGACGCAGAGCGCAATATTTATAATAGTCTATAATAAAACACAAAAAGACAGAATTGTATTTGCCCACACAGGCCTATTGATATCATGCTATTAATGGTATTACAATAACATTGCCCCTCGAACCTATTAAAAGTCTACATGCCTAAACTGAAGAACTACATGCCTAAACTTTTATATCATAATAAATAAGATTATATAGACAGATTCTAGATCAGAACTCATAACTCAGAGATGCTTTGTGGATACGGGCCCCGATTCTAGATCAGAACTCATAACTCTGAGATGCGTTGTGGATACGGGCCCCGATTCTAGATCAGAACTCATAACTCTGAGATGCTTTGTGGATACGGCCCCGATTCTAGATCAGAACTCATAACTCTGAGATGCGTTGTGGATACGGCCCCGATTCTAGATCAGAACTCATAACTCTGAGATGCGTTGTGGATACGGGCCCCGATTCTAGATCAGAACTCATAACTCTGAGATGCGTTGTGGATACGGGCCCCGATTCTAGATCAGAACTCATAACTCTGAGATGCTTTGTGGATACGGCCCCGATTCTAGATCAGAACTCATAACTCTGAGATGCTTTGTGGATAAGCCCCAGAAATACTATGAAAAACATTTGTGAGAAAGACTATATAGGCTTATGTCCATAGAATGAATAGTAATCTTTTGTCATAACCAGCTTGCTCTTCGTTTTCAGAAAGCAGAATGTATAGGTTTGTCAAATTAAAACCCTTAACCCTAATCTATAGCCTAACTGATTGATTGGAATGAATATATTTCATATGGAAAGTGAACGTAGCTGAAGGCTGATAAAACCAGGGGACATTTGAAAGAGCTATTGATGAGAAAGGTGCAACTGGGAACCTTTGCTCACTGGTCGTTCTAAACACACGTCATCCAGTCATTGGCTTGGGCATCTCATTAACAAGTGAATGGATGATGACCTGCCTTGCCACAAGCCTTGAAGACGCATGTCAATTTCCTTTAATGTTCGCGGCTACTTGTTAAATATGCGTGGTGCGGGAGGGGTATAAAAAGCCACGTTTATCTCAACCCATAGAATAATCTGTCATCCAATTTGACCAGCATGCGTTCATTGGGCGTTCTAGGTGTAGCACTACATGTCTCTCTGCTCATACTGCTGACTCAAGGAATTCACAAATCTAGAGATGGAGTTTATCACGGGACATCACGACGCTTTGCTATAGACCACCGTCCACCTGGATACCATCACCTGGCACCGAAGTATATGATGCACCTTTACCGGAATTACAAATCTAATCTCACTCGACCTATAGACGTAATGGAGAAGAGCATTGCAAAACAAGCAGACACAGTCAAGAGTGTGATGGCAAAAAGTAAGATGACATTTGTTATAGTATAATAGCCTATAGGCATATTTATTCATTCGTTTAGTAGGGCATATAGGCTATATTCTTGACATGTAGCCCATACTGCCTGCCAGAATTTAGTTTAACACAGGAGAAAATAATAATAAATATCCTGTTTACGGCCTTTTATAATAGTTTATGGCCTATTGCCTAGCCTCCTCTAAGCCTAGTAAATTACATTTTGTTTTGCGCTATGTTTTGTTTGCATTATTTTTATTCTTCAAAAAAAGTTAGATCATTTTCTTGCTATGTTTGCGCACCACAGTGGCTGTCAAATCTCTCCGCCAGACGATCTCAAAGCGCTCCAATCCACATTCAGTTTTGTCGGCCTGAATAACCGTACAAGGATCAGCGTGTGAAAAGGCTGGTTTTCAGCCTAATTCTCAAAGCAAACCTCTTTTTTTCTTTAAATGGGAGATGTTGATTAGAAATGTTGCCAGACATGCCTATTCAAATCTGTTGTTAACTCAAATCAACAAGTCTCCTCAGTTCTTTTCACACTTCACTTGATTAGATTAAAGTGATGACCGAGACCCACATTTCGGGTCAGAGCAGGATTTTAACAACCTGTACCCTACATGTTCCACGGACCGCTCCGCTCCCAACACCACTAAATCTAATTTAACATCACTGCTAGGTGTTATAGTTGTTAACTATTTGTTTGAATGGAGGATATGCGGAAGCCGAGCTAAGGACGTGTTAAATTGATTGGTTTCGATCCGGTGTTTACTTTGAGTGGATTAGTCCTAGCCTCGTCGTCCTGTCGTTGTCGTTGTGTTATCCTTAAACTTCATAGTTTTATTTCCCCAGACATCAGATCTGAGCAAAACAGACCCATAAAGGAATGAAGATGTTTTGGTACAGTACCTTTAATCAACAAATAGACTATCAATTGCAACAATACATTAGATTTGAACAATAGTACAATAGTCTTTAATCTTCTTGATGAATTATGTACCACACCTCCAATGTCTTGTTCTTCTTTGCATCACAATTCATGTCCTAATTCACACATGTTGCTGTTGACCCCAGCCGATGGTAGATTCATCCACAAGCTAGTTGCCTAGTTACATTGAAAAACATGGTTGGAATTTCTATTTGCAAACATGCTTTACCAAGATCTAAAATTGCATTTCTTTAAAAATATTAAAACAATATTGTTTTTAGAATACAAGCATGTCTCATTCAGACTACTTAGATGTAAACCAGAAACAATATGCTAAATATTCTGCGTGAATTGCTGTCCAGGATTGAATAGAATTTGGGTATTCCTCCTAAATTAACAGTTTATTCATCAGCTCGATGGTTGTTTAAAAGCTCTTTTTACCAGTAAAAACATTTAACATGAATTATTATAATCTATTTTACCTTTAGTAGACCATTAAAGGGTTTGAAAAAGGTGGGTGACATAATAACTGATATTTGATTATATTTCTATATAGGCCTAATCTTAAAGTACTTAACATTGTATGGTGGTCCAGATGGATAACTTGGCTGTATGTTTGTCTAATAGACATGTATGTGAAGTACTTAGTTGACATGAGATCAGACCAGATGATAATGTTCAAAGTAGTCAGTACAAATGTTGAAAAATCTGTTTTTTTTCTTCTTTTTCTTCTTTCCAATAGGTTTATTCCACAGATCCCGACGCTGGACTGCAACCTTTGACCTGACCACGTTATTGGCCGACGACCGGATCCAAGCAGCGGAGCTCAGGTTCAGGTTTCCCCGGGCGACGAGGGCTTCCAACATTACCGTGGAGATCTACCATCACCACGACTACCCGTGCAGGCAGACACAGGAGATCTGCCAGGAACACCAGCTGGTGGGATATCTCTCTGTCTCCTCTGTGATTAACTCCTCTCGGCACTGGAAGGTGTACAACCTCACTGATCCGCTGTTGAACTGGCTCGGCCAGGAACAGGTTTCCAGGAGCTCAATGAAGAGGAGATCACCAAACAAGACAAAGAGAGATGTGTTCTTCCCCAACCCTGTCCAGTTGGCTGGGTCTACAAGACAGCAGAACCCTGTCCAGTTGGCTGGGTCTAAAACACGGCAGAGTCCTGTCCAGTTGGCTGGGTCTAAAACACGGCAGAACCCTGTCCAGTTGGCTGGGTCTAAAACACGGCAGAGTCCTGTCCAGTTGGCTGGGTCTAAAACATGGCAGGGTCCGTGTGTGAGCGACAGAGCCTTGCTGGTTGTATTCTCTCATACAGGGTCAGAGGAGGGCTCCCAGGCCAAGGCTAGCCTCCTCCACACGGCCGAACAGTCCAAGTTCCTGTCCACCACCGAGCCCAAGAAGATCCGCAGGCCGAAGAGACACAAGAAAAAAAGGGGCCACTCAGGCCAGAGGGATCCACCGGACATGAGAGGTCCAGAGGTGTCCAGCGGAAACAATGAGATTGACCTGTCTCTCTGTCGAAGAGTTGATATGCATGTAGACTTCAATCAGATAGGCTGGGGGTCCTGGATTGTCTTCCCAAAGAAGTATAATGCCTATCGATGTGAGGGGATCTGTCCAAGTCCTTTGGGAGAAGACTTGAACCCAACAAATCATGCTTACATGCAGGTACGTTTCAATGTGTTTCTACGGGATTTTCCAAAATGTGTCATAGAATATACTGTTTTCAGATGTATCTTTACTGTTTTCAAATGTATCTTTACTGTTTTCAAATGTATCTTTACTGTTTTCAAATGTATCTTTACTGTTTTCAAATGTATCTTTACTGTTTTCAAATGTATCTTTACTGTTTTCAAATGTATCTTTACTGTTTTCAAATGTATCTTAACGGTACAAAGCTCCTTGATTATGTTACCATTGCTAGATACTATAGCAATGCTTCATACCTATTTGAAGTTGTTTGGCCATTTTTTTGCTCACAGATTGCTTCTTGACACTTGTTTTTCCTCTAGAGTCTCCTAAAACACTACCACCCTGAGCGGGTTCCCTCTGTGTGCTGCGCCCCCACCAAGATGAGTCCTCTAAGCATGCTGTATTATGAGAATGGAGAAATGCTGCTTCGCCATCACGAAGATATGGTTGTGGATGAATGTGGCTGCCTGTAGCCTCTGTCACAGGATTTAACCTGACCTTCAGTAAAGAAACGACCGGAGCAAATCCTGGGGTCGTCTTCTCACAACTGCTTGAGATTGAGACTACCACTCATCTCCTACGGAAACACACAACAGAGGGTTCCGGAAACTTTAGAGTGGCATTTCACTGACAGAACTATTATCCAAGAGTCTGTATCAGATGGTTGAAAACAATAAGAAAACACTTAAGTGTTAGTTCTTTGATTATTGTGACTGTGCACTCCTCAAGCAGTATGGCAGATGTCCTGTATGTTTAGAAAGCCTAGATATATATACAGTATGGATTTTCTCTCAGAATGTGACTTATTTTATGTTACTGATTTTAGGAATCAGTAAGCGGACCTGCCATTTCATTATAAGTCATAGGAAATGGTGTTGTTCACCATTTAAGCACTGTTTATACTATAGTATACACCTACTGGGGGTAACAGAACATGGACATTATATTTATTGTAAATAATAATAAAATAAAGCTTGGGTATTTATGTTAATTTATTCCTCTCTCTGTTTTAGGAGGATTTCATCATAAATATGTTTATTGTAAAAATATTTTATTAGCTGATTAAAGTGTATGTATTTTGTAGGTAATATTTGTCATGTTATTCATTCATTAGTAACATAACATGTGCTTATGACTCTTGTCTATAAAAAACACGATATGTACATTCACTAGAATGACCTGTTGTGAACTCAGTTGTGAATATTCATTCATTCTAATTCTATGGGTTCTGGAGTTCTCTGAGTTGAGTGATGCACCATGCTGGATTGTTGGCATATTTACCTGAAACGACCACAGTATTATTAGACTGACAAGTGGGGCACAAAAAAATCTAATAATTCCTGACACAAAATAAACAATAAAGGTTGATGGAATTTCAGTTTTTCCAATGATCGAAAACTATTTTTTTCCCCTTCTCAAAATCACCAATAAATACACAAAACTTCAGGAATATAAATACATTTTTCTGACTATAAATAGCCTACTTCTCAATAACTAAATCAGATATCAAGTACTAGGTAATAACTCATGTGTAACTGGTGAGAACGTGCAACAAGGACATTTTGAAAAAAAAGTACATTCACTAACAGCATCTTCTGGCCTCATTCACCTGGCATCCTATTCAGCATGACTGATTTAATGTTGAATGAACAGAGTACGTTTCAATACATGCCCATTGTCTTCAGCTCCATTGACAAAGAACACTGAATAGTTGACCAATCAGGGTTTTTCCAGAATAGTGGCTGTGGCAGGACAACTCTGTCATTACACAGCGGGCTAAATCCTAACCAGGATCCTAAGGTAGGTCAAACTCTGAACTTCCATGTTTATACTGTTCTAACTCAACAATCAGTTCATCTAGTCGTATATGTGCTATTAGTGCTGAGACACTGTACACTGTGATGACACAACTTGATACAACCTGACACCCGTTACAGCCTGATATTTATACAGATCAATCCTGCGTAACACATGGGCAGAATTTACATCTGTAGTCCTTCGCAGTTCTCTCTCTGAAACTTCCTTGTGCGCCTTTGACTCTCGTCAATACGGTAGCTTGTACTGTAGAAGCAATATAAATACAAGAGGCTAAAATAGTGTCTTTAAACTCAAATTACGCACAAAAACTGATTTTAACAATAACGTCGGAACAGGCCATCTGAAAAGTGCATCGATCGACTTTAGTTCAGCGTATCCTCTTTGGCTAAAAATACTCTCTCGCCAAATTTGACGGTGGTAGTTTGAAAATGAATGGATTTGATTGGACGGAGTCTTGACCTGACTTGCTAACATTTCCAGCTGTCAACCACAGTTAAAGTTTAAGGGTAAGTTGATCCACTTCCCGTCATACAGTATCTGCTGATTCTATTGTACAATCTATTATACAGATCTCCACCCGGACGTCGTTTGTGGAATTATGAGTAGGCTACATTAGGAAACTAGCAATTGAGCTATTACTACGAATTAAACTCGCTTTGATAGCTAACTAACTGTTGTAGCTCGCCTATAACTTGACGTGGGACAGGTGATGAAGTTATTCATGTGAATCCGTGTGAGCTTGTGTGAAGAGGACACAATGTTGCAGCAGTGGCTGACATATTGAACAAGATGCATTGTAACATTCTAATGTACTGTACAATAGAGGAAGGATCCTTGACACAAAATTGCAACTAGCAATCTTAGTATGCATGACCTGGTAACATATAGAAAATAGCTAATTACCAAATTGCATGAAAACAACCTTGTTAACCTGATGAATGAATGAATAATATTTTAATATGCCAAAGAAAATTCACTTGAAAATGTCTGGTTTGAAAATGTTTATCTGAAGTATTACAACGACTTCTCCCATCTCTACCCCAGGTGAGATTCGTAGACCGAGTATAATGGCAGAGGCTGTGGCCAATGTTGCCCGGAGGGTCAATGCAACAGTGGAAGAAGAGAAAGATACTCTGGGTAAGTTAATTAAATCCTCTGATTTAATTGATGTCTTTGTTATTTGTCACATCCTGACCTAGATGTCATTTTCTATAGTAGAGTAGATCAGGGCGTGACAGGGGGTGTTTTGTGTTTTTCTATGTGTTCTATTTCTATGTTTAGTTCTAGTTTTTCTATTTCTATGTTGGGGTTGTTTGGGGTTGATCTCCAATTGGAGGCAGCTGGTCCTCGTTGCCTCTGATTGGAGATCATATTTAAGTAGGGGTTTTTCTTCCTGGGTTTTTGTGGGTGGTTGTTTTCCATTTTGTATGTGTTACCTGATGGAACTGTTGGTGGTCGTTTTGTTGTTTTTGCTCCGTGTTTCATTAATAAAGTAAATATGAGCACTCTACACGCTGCGCCTTGGTCCCCTTTAGACGACCCGCGTTACATTATTATTCTACAATGTAGAAAATAGTAAAAAATACACCTACTCATTCAAGGGTTTTTCTTTATTTTTTGCTATTTTCTACATTATAGAATAATAGTGAATACATCAAAACTATGAAATTACACATATGGAATCATGTAGCAACCAACGAAGTGTTAAACAAATTCAAATATATTTTAGATGTTAGTTTCTTCAAAGTAGCCACACTTTGCCTTGACGACAGCTTTGAACACTCTTGGCATTCTCTCAACCATCTTCGTGAGGAATGCTTGTTTAACACTTTTTTTTGGTTACTACATAATTCCATATGTGTTATTTCATAGTTGTGATGTCTTAACTATTATTCTACAATGTAGAAAATAGTACAAATAAAGAAAAACCCTTGAATGAGTAGGTGTGTCCAAACCTTTGACTGGTACTGTATATTATAATATTTTGTCTAATTTTCATTGTTGGTCATAAAAGACTGTAAAAACAGCAGTAAATCAACTCCAAGTGATTTTAATTGAAGAAATCTGTTTCCAAGTATTCCAACACATAATAGAGAGACATGCGATCGTTTACAAATGTAAGCAAGGTTCGAAATGATTATGTTTTAGTCAAACATTATATCTGTTTAGGCTTCTTGCGGTCAATTAGCAGTCTACAAACTATTTGTAATTATGTTCCGGCCCCCCGACCATCCGCTCCAGGAGAAATCAGCCTGCAGTTGAATGTAGTTGATGATCCCTGATCTACAAGTACATCCAGTATGTTGAGTTTTACTACTTTCAGCCAGCAGATGACAGTAATGCGTTACCAAAAGCTCTACTTCCAGGATGATATTATGTTGTCCTCTCAGCCTGACTATGGCAATCCATTATATTCTTGTGAACTTAATTGCATATTTGACATAAGAACCAGAGGGTTGCAGTGACGTTAGATTTGAACAATGATTGGAGGTATGACTGTAAAGTTTATATTGAAATAACCTCTTCAATATAACACTAATCTTCTTCAGCTCTAAGCCATGCTTTCTCATATCTGCATCCCAAATACCACCCTATTCCCTATGTAGTACACTACTTTTGAACAGAGCCCTATGGGCCCTGGTCAAAAGTAGTGCACTAAATAGGGAATAGGGTGCCATTTGAGATGTAACCATGGCCATTCCTAATTGTTCTCCTTTATTTCTTTAGATCTGTCAAACTGCAAACTGATCAGTTTCCCAGATGGTGTATTCAGGGTCCTCAACAGCGTTGCAGAGAAGATACACATCATCACGTTGGCTGACAATGAGATGAAGGGAGTTACTAGCAAATTCTTCAAAACCTTCACTCAATTGAGAGGTAGCTATGCATGCATACTCTCCCCCCCCCCCCCCCCCCCCAACTTAATATGTTTTAGTGGAGGGGCCTTTTATATAACACTATCACAAGATATCAGATTGATAGCTTTAAAGTTTTTATCTTTAAGGTAGCACGCATCTTTGTATAGCAGCCTAACACTAGCCTATGGCCAGTATAGCAGCTCACACTAGCCCGGGGCCACTATAGCAGCCTAACATTAGCTCGGGGCCAGTATAGCAGTTCACACTAGCCTGGGGCCAGTATAGCAGCCTAACACTAGCCTGGTGGCCAGCATAGCAGCCTAACACTAGCCTGGGGCCAGTATAGCAGCCTAACACTAGCCTGGGGCCAGTATAGCAGCCTAACACTAGCCTGGGGCCAGTATAGCAGCCTAACACTAGCCTGGGGCCAGTATAGCAGCCTAACACTAGCCTGGGGCCAGTATAGCAGCCTAACACTAGCCTGGGGCCAGTATAGCAGCCTAACACTAGCCTCGGGCCAGTATAGCAGCCTAACACTAGCATGGGGCCAGTATAGCAGCCTAACACTAGCTTGGGGCCAGTATAGCAGCCTTACACTAGCCTGGGGCCAGTATAGCAGCCTTACACAAGCCTGGGGCCAGTATAGCAGCCTAACACTATTCTGGTGGCTAGTCTGTTTCTGTTCACTTGCCAGCACCTTACGGAATTGTCATTGGCTTGGCAATAACAGAATGGAGTAGGCAAGAGCACAAACAGATCTGGGACCAGACTAGCCTAATATAGCAGTAATCGACAAATATTTGACTGAATGTATTGAATCTGTGCAAGGAATATTCAGGTAAGTTAGCTAGTGATTTAGCAGTATTTTCCAATACCTTTTCAGAACTGGATTTGCACGGCAATGTAATCACTAAACTGCCAGATGTAGTTGGGGATCTGCAACATCTGACCAGCATTAACTTGGCCAACAACAAGTTGTCTGTCTTCCCTGAGAGACTGACGGACATCCAGTCACTGGAACGAATCAACCTGGAAGGAAATGACATCACTGGTAAGATGGAGTCAGTGCTTCATTCCCATTCTCTACCCTTCTTCCAAGGATTTAAATGCATTGCATTGGTGTTACAATTGGCTGGAGGAAGTTTATACATTTGGATTGGTGTTACAATTGGCTGGAGGAAGTTTATACATTTGGATTGGTGTTACAATTGGCTGGAGGAAGTTTATACATTTGGATTGGTGTTACAATTGGCTGGAGGAAGTTAATACCGTTGGATTGGTGTTAGAATTGTATGGAGGAAGTTAATACCGTTGGATTGGTGTTAGAATTGGCTGGAGGGAGTTAATACTGTTGGATTGGTGTTAGAATTGTATGGAGGGAGTTAATACCGTTGGATTGGTGTTATAATTGTATGGAGGGAGTTAATACCGTTGGATTGGTGTTAGAATTGGCTGGAGGCAGTTAATACCGTTGGATTGGTGTTAGAATTGTATGGAGGAAGTTAATACCGTTGGATTGGTGTTAGAATTGGCTGGAGGGAGTTAATACTGTTGGATTGGTGTTAGAATTGGCTGGAGGGAGTTAATACCGTTGGATTGGTGTTATAATTGTATGGAGGGAGTTAATACCGTTGGATTGGTGTTAGAATTGGCTGGAGGCAGTTAATACCGTTGGATTGGTGTTAGAATTGGCTGGAGGAAGTTAATACCGTTGGATTGGTGTTAGAATTGGCTGGAGGCAGTTAATACCGTTGTTTAATCCGTGAGAGAAAGTGAGCAAGTGCAGAGAAGTGGGAGAAGTGTGGAGAATCAGGAACCAGCCATAATGACGCCTTTAGTCTCTTGTGAACATTCATTGGCTCTTTCTCAAATGTCTAAAAATGTGTCTTCTCCTCATCTCTCCCACAGAAGTCCCCATGGAAAAGTTGCAGGCCATGCCAGCTCTGAAGTGTATCAACTTGAAGTCAAATCCTTTGGACAACAACTTGTTAACTGCCATTCAACAATTTCCTCAAACATTTGAAATTCAAACTACAACAGACAACTAAGACCTTGTCTTCTTCTAAGATGGACATTTTATCCACACCTAGAGACAATGAAGATTGCATGCTGTGCCTTCAGACTTTTTCAATAGTACAATTAGTTGCTTTTGATTCTTCAGAGATTCAATTGTTTGTCCTCTATTTCATGACATTTTTCCCATCATGTTTGCTGTATGGGAACTATCAAACTTGAGGCCTGTCCAGAACAGAACACGTGAGCCTACTGTAGTTGCTGCCATTACTGAAAGTGCATTTGAGTTGGGCTCAGTTCACAGATGACTAGATGTTGCTGTTTACACTTTTCAGTAGCCTTTCCAGAGTGCACCAAGAGCTACACCGAGTACATAGTCCTTATTAACAATGGGCCTCAGTGTTTTCATCATCAAAGGAATGGCAATTAGGTGCTACGTCTTTTTTTAAATAATCTTCAACCAATCATCATAACTGGAGAGATGTGCTGTCCCTCCTAGTGTAGATGACAACTAAATCAAGCAGTCTGAGTTCAGTGGCGTCACCCACTTTGGAGCTTCTCATGCCCCTGTGAATGGACTTACTTTACTCATTTAGAAAACACTCAATAAATATTATTATTCCAAATTGTATTTGATCAGCTCCTTGGATTAGTTTGCTTGCTAAATGTAGTCTATATAGTTTGATTGGTTGTTACAGTACCCCGTTGTGTGGAAATGTAAAAAATATATATATTATATTAAAGTTGGAGACTTTCATAAGAGGGATGATGAACCAAGGCCAAATTCAAGGTAAGGAGTTGAGACCAGATAGCCCACCAGATAGGTAGATAACTGCATAACAAATTCTGTGCATGAAAACTAAGTTATTATCTGTTTTCAGAGCATGAAGACTAGGTTATTATCTGTTTTCAGAGCATGAAGACTAGGTTATTGTCTGTTTTCAGAGCATGAAGACTAGGTTATTGTCTGTTTTCAGAGCATGAAGACCAGGTTATTGTCTGTTTTCAGAGCATAAAGACCAGGTTATTGTCTGTTTTCAGAGCATGAATACCAGGTTATTATCTGTTTTCAGAGCATAAAGACCAGGTTAATATCTGTTTTCAGAGCATGAAGACTAGGTTATTATCTGTTTTCAGAGCATGACGACTAGGTTATTGTCTGTTTTCAGAGCATGAAGACCAGGTTATTGTCTGTTTTCAGAGCATAAAGACCAGGTTATTGTCTGTTTTCAGAGCATAAAGACCAGGTTAATATCTGTTTTCAGAGCATAAAGACTAGGTTATTATCTGTTTTCAGAGCATGAATACCAGGTTAATATCTGTTTTCAGAGCATGAAGACTAGGTTATTATCTGTTTTCAGAGCATGAAGACTAGGTTATTATCTGTTTTCAGAGCATGAAGACTAGGTTATTATCTGTTTTCAGAGCATGAAGACTAGGTTATTGTCTGTTTTCAGAGCATGAAGACCAGGTTATTGTCTGTTTTCAGAGCATGAAGACCAGGTTAATATCTGTTTTCAGAGCATGAAGACTAGGTTATTATCTGTTTTCAGAGCATGAAGACTAGGTTATTATCTGTTTTCAGAGCATAAAGACTAGGTTATTATCTGTTTTCAGAGCATAAAGACCAGGTTATTATCTGTTTTCAGAGCATAAAGACTAGGTTATTATCTGTTTTCAGAGCATGAAGACTAGGTTATTATCTGTTTTCAGAGCATGAAGACTAGGTTATTATCTGTTTTCAGAGCATGAAGACTAGGTTATTATCTGTTTTCAGAGCATAAAGACCAGGTTATTATCTGTTTTCAGAGCATAAAGACTAGGTTATTATCTGTTTTCAGAGCATGAAGACTAGGTTATTATCTGTTTTCAGAGCATGAAGACTAGGTTATTATCTGTTTTCAGAGCATGAATAAGTATGATATTTATTTTATTTGCATTTACAATCTGTAAGATTGCCCTAAACACCATAGGTCTCTGGTCAAAAGCAGTGCACTATTTAGGGAATAGGGTGCCATTTGGGACTTACACAGGTGGTGAAAGGTCATGCCATGGACATTAGACTGGTCGAACTCTAACCACCAGTCAGCTCCATCTGTTTTAGTTGGAACGAAGAGGAACTCAGAAAGCCCTGACATTTAGGCCAGCTAACACTGTTATATTGTATGTCTATTAAATTATGGAGGGAACTGGGCATCAAAACACTTACCAACAAGGACAGTAATGTGTTGTATTTTGACTAGCCTCTGATGTAGTTGTCTTATACAGCAGTAGGGATCAGGGATTTACAAGGAAGCGGTAGGACTATACAGCAAAGGGATTAGGTTAGGCTACCAAGGACCAATTATAGCTTTCTCAAAGTCTAAATTCACCCACGTACTGTGCTATATTTAACTGTGCAGTTATTGTAACATTGAAGGTAGTTCCTTGTTCACCGACTAACACAGAGCCTTATAGACTTGCCCCCCCCCACCCCTTCTGTTGTCACACACACACACACACACACACACACACACACACACACACACAGAGACACACACACAGACCAAGCCTGACGTCACCAACCCCTGCCATGGCCTTAAGACGTGCACATGCCTCCTGCACACACTCCCTCCCGCTCCAACCTACGGTCTTAACCTACTAGTTAACCTGCATGACGAGGAGATGGGCTTCCCATTGTCTACTCCTACAGGTAGTACAGGAAGTAGGCCCACTAGCAGCAGTACCAAGGAGCAGACTGGACAAAATAAGGCAGTAGACATGAGCTTCACCAT
>NW_021823350.1:52500-82500 GCF_901001165.1 Salmo trutta | reverse complement strand
TACAGTCATAGAGTTTCCTGACTGTGTAGCAGTGATAATGGCCCTACAGTCATAGAGTTTCCTGACTGTGTAGCAGTGATAATGGCCCTACAGTCATAGAGTTCCCTGACTGTGTAGCAGTGATAATGGCCCTACAGTCATAGAGTTCCCTGACTGTGTAGCAGTGATAATGGCCCTACAGTCATAGAGTTCCCTGACTGTGTAGCAGTGATAATGGCCCTACAGTCATAGAGTTTCCTGGCTGTGTCCAGCTGATAATAATCACCCAAATGAAAACTAGACAGTCAGGAAGCATAGAACATTTCTCACACTCTGGTAGAGGACAATTCTGGGCTAATTTTGATGGCGTGGAAATATAACCGATTTTCAGTGCGGCCCTCCGGACGAAAATAAAATGCTTTGACATCCCTGCTCTAAATCATTCATAGAACAGGGTATTTATACACTCAATCACACACAATACAATAAAACAGTGTATTACAGTGTAAGTACAGATTGTTACTCTTTTTCTATTGAAATATGGAACATACCAAGGGTGGAACTCGATTCCCATAGTGCACTACTTTTGATGGGCCCTGGTCAAAAGAAGTGCACTATAAAGAGACTAGGGTGCCATTTGAGACAACCTACTTTCTACTCAGTACAGAGAGTAGTATAGTGGAGGTGTATGCAGAGTTTTTAATTTTCTTAAGCATGCAGGGAATCATTTGGCGTTCTTTTTTCCAGGACTTTGCTCTTAAGACAGTCAAGGAAACTCATGAGTTCTGGAAGGCGCTGATCTCCAAAAAGACCAATGCTGGAGAACTGAACTGGTGAGACTGAGATACAGATTTACAATCTCTGTGTAATATGGCCATCTGTTCAATAGGCTGTCAGTGATGCGGTTGCATTGCTACAACGACAAGTAAAAAGAAACATCGATAAAGCAAAATAAGACGTTTTAGTTAAGTCAATGACTTGTTTTTACTAAAATAGTTTTTTGTGTGTTTTTACAGAGGCATCCCTTTCTTCTCAACTAAAACAGTTGTATTTGTGTTTTTACAGAGGCATCCCTTTCTTCTCAACTAAAACAGTTGTATTTGTGTTTTTACAGAGGCATCCCTTTCTTCTCAACTAAAACAGTTGTATTTGTGTTTTACAGAGGCATCCCTTTCTTCTCAACTAAAACAGTTGTATTTGTGTTTTTACAGAGGCATCCCTTTCTTCTCAACTAAAACAGTTGTATTTGTGTTTTTACAGAGGCATCCCTTTCTTCTCAACTAAAACAGTTGTATTTGTGTTTTTACAGAGGCATCCCTTTCTTCTCAACTAAAACAGTTGTATTTGTGTTTTTACAGAGGCATCCCTTTCTTCTCAACTAAAACAGTTGTATTTGTGTTTTTACAGAGGCATCCCTTTCTTCTCAACTAAAACAGTTGTATTTGTGTTTTTCTCCCATCTTCTGTTTGTTGGAACACTGATCCAGTACCAACACCTGTGTCACAGACAGTCCATTCTGCTGTTCCACTACTGATGCTAAGGCTGTTGTTGATGCCGTGAGTTCCTTTCAATTATCATACTATTTGGTTCATCATACTAAAACAGCTTAGCTGGAATATTAATGTGTGCTTGATAAATAATATTCATAATAATGATATTGTCTTGTAGGCATGTGCTTTTGGCCCTGAAGACCCTATTCCAAGTGCAGGTATGTATTTCTATTGTTAGTTCATTCCATTGGTATATGTGCTTTGATGTGAAATTAATCTTATTTAAATTCAATACACCTGTGATTTATTTACAAAATATCTCTATACATTATCTATATATCTTTATTTTCAACTTTGCTGGATTTCACACTTAACAATGGAACATTTTCTGCTTCTTTTCTCAGTTGACAAATGGTTCTATGTCTGAGTTAACTGCCCCAGAAAGAAGAGCCTTCAGATTGGACCAAAATGCTTTCTCACCTGAACAGAAGAATATACTTGAAAATTACAGAAAACATGTGTAGTATAATTACAATTTCCCATTTTTAGTATAAATTGTGGTTGATGCTTGTCATCTTAACATGACAAGTACTCAACCAAGTAAGTCTCTTCTTTATGTTTATTATATTTCTCAAACGTGTAAACAATATGACCGTTATAGTCCATCTAAATCTCTGCACTTTACCGTGTCTTGTATCATGTTGTTTGATACTGAAATCTAAATAAATAAATACCATCCCTACATCCCCCTCCTCCTGTTCTGAACACGGTCTTTACCAGTATCTAGTGGTCATGTATCACAACACAAGCCTTATAGCAGACAGGAGAAAAACAGGTGTGTTGAATGTGAAGAATAAAAATGATTTCCCTGAAGTTGGCTCTGACCGGAAATCACAGGATGAAAAGAACTGCTGGAGAATCACTCATCCAACACTCCTCCCCTGCCAAGAGGAAAAGATGCGAGCTACTAGATGCCATGTCTAAATATAATGCCTATGATATAATGCAGGGGATTTGAGGTATTTTATGTGAAAGGTAGGTGAAAGGTGAACGCCATAAGCCTATTGCAATATGCTCCCGCACAGCAGGGGGCACTAGTGCGCCACTAGGGGGGTTAGCTAGTTCCCGAAGTCACGTCGAGGAACAATACAATCAGCTGTTCGTTTATCGGATCCGCAGAAGAAACCTAACCAAAGCTGTCATTGTCGACAGGGAGAGGTAAGCTTTGGCAGCTTAATTAAAACAAATATTCAGTCATTTGTATAGTTATATAACGTTACTTGTGTTCCGTCGTACATTTTACTTCGAAAGGGAGAGCTGTCTGTCTGTCTTAGAGTCCTTAGTCCACATGAGGCCAGGATTTTAGCTAAGCTGATAGCCACGTAGCCGAGCTAGCAAGCTAAGTTAGCGATCAGCTGGTGCTAACTAGCATGCTAGGATAAGAAAAGACTTGTATTGTAGTTGATAAACCTAAAGCTGACTAGCAGCAGCAATAGCAAGTGCATGTGTGTACAGAGAGCCTGTAGCTATCAATATAGTCATGATGCAATGTGAAAATACTGGTGATCCAGTGAGACCAGTATGATCTCGTCTTGACAAGTGCTAGTTAGCTAGCTAACTTCTCCATTGTCTTCTTTCTTAGGCAAAGACCAGTGAAATGTCATTCCTCTTTGATTGGATCTACAGAGGCTTTAGTGGTGTGCTACAGTTTTTAGGTAATCTCTGATTTCACGTCAATGACTTCAAATGTATTATCAGTAATTTGTAGGACCTTCCACCTAGAATCTGTTCCAAAAAACTTCGTAAATAACAAGGATGCCAACAAACAACGCATACAAAGTAGCATGATCAACTCACCTAGCTAACTAGCTGCCGAATAGGCATCAACTCACCACATAGCTTATTCTTAATGTTTGTCCATAGGCTACCAGAGTGAGGACAGACATTTTTCGGGAATAAACGTGGTGAGTGAAAACCTTAACAAAATAGCCCACTCCCTACCCGGTATCTTATTCTGCCGTTATACAACTTTGTATGCGTTGTTTGTTGGCATCGTTGTTATTTACGAAGTTTTTGGAACAGATTCCTGTTGGAACGTTACACACATTATACCCACTCTTATTATATTATTATATAATAATATATTATATTATACCCACTCTTATCAGTATAATACTGCATGTCACAATGAGGGGTGTGTGTGTTTACAACTCAAACGTTTAATTAACTTGTCAATGTACTTTCCCAGGTTTGTACAAAAAGTCTGGAAAGCTGGTTTTCCTGGGGTTGGATAATGCTGGTAAAACAACCCTTCTGCATATGCTGAAAGATGACAGACTTGGCCAGCATGTGCCCACGTTGCATCCAAGTAAGCAGCATCATTTCGAAGTACATTATTGTGTTGTTTTTAAGTCCAATAACGGCAGTGAACACAATGTCAGTGATTTTTAAATGTTTTGTTTCTCCCTGAAGCATCGGAAGAGTTGACGATAGCTGGAATGACGTTCACCACGTTTGATCTGGGCGGTCACGTACAAGGTAAGACTTAGGCCTAACTAAGTTGGACACTGCGTCTTTGTAGGGTTTGGTCAGCATCTTGACATATTACATTGTCTTTGTAGGGTTTGGTCGGCATCTTGACACATTACATTGTCTTTGTAGGGTTTGGTCAGCATCTTGACACATTACATTGTCTTTGTAGGGTTTGGTCAGCATCTTGACACATTACATTGTCTTTGTAGGGTTTGGTCGGCATCTTGACACATGACATTGTCTTTGTAGGGTTTGGTCGGCATCTTGACACATTACATTGTCTTTGTAGGGTTTGGTCGGCATCTTGACACATTACATTGTCTTTGTAGGGTTTGGTCAGCATCTTGACACATTACATTGTCTTTGTAGGGTTTGGTCGGCATCTTGACACATTACATTGTCTTTGTAGGGTTTGGTCAGCATCTTGACACGTTACATTGTCTTTGTAGGATTTGGTCAGCATCTTGACGCATTACATCGTCTTTGTAGGGTTTGGTCAGCATCTTGACACATTACATTGTCTTTGTAGGGTTTGGTCGGCATCTTGACACATTACATTGTCTTTGTAGGGTTTGGTCAGCATCTTGACACGTTACATTGTCTTTGTAGGATTTGGTCAGCATCTTGACGCGTTACATCGTCTTTGTAGGATTTGGTCAGCATCTTGACGCATTACATTGTCTTTGTAGGGTTTGGTCAGCATCTTGACGCATTACATTGTCTTTGTAGGGTTTGGTCAGCATCTTGACACATTACATTGTCTTTGTAGGGTTTGGTCAGCATCTTGACACATTACATTGTCTTTGTAGGGTTTGGTCGGCATCTTGACACATTACATTGTCTTTGTAGGGTTTGGTCAGCATCTTGACACATTACATTGTCTTTGTAGGGTTTGGTCGGCATCTTGACACATTACATTGTCTTTGTAGGGTTTGGTCAGCATCTTGACACATTACATTGTCTTTGTAGGGTTTGGTCGGCATCTTGACACATTACATCGTCTTTGTAGGGTTTGGTCAGCATCTTGACACATTACATCGTCTTTGTAGGGTTTGGTCAGCATCTTGACACATTACATTGTCTTTGTAGGGTTTGGTCGGCATCTTGACACATTACATTGTCTTTGTAGGGTTTGGTCGGCATCTTGACACATTACATTGTCTTTGTAGGGTTTGGTCGGCATCTTGACACATTACATCGTCTTTGTAGGGTTTGGTCAGCATCTTGACACATTACATCGTCTTTGTAGGGTTTGGTCAGCATCTTGACACATTACATTGTCTTTGTAGGGTTTGGTCGGCATCTTGACACATTACATCGTCTTTGTAGGGTTTGGTCGGCATCTTGACACATTACATCGTCTTTGTAGGGTTTGGTCGGCATCTTGACACATTACATTGTCTTTGTAGGGTTTGGTCAGCATCTTGACACATTACATCGTCTTTGTAGGGTTTGGTCGGCATCTTGACACATTACATCGTCTTTGTAGGGTTTGGTCGGCATCTTGACACATTACATCATGTGCTACATCTTCTGTCTCTTTCACAGCTAGAAGAGTTTGGAAGAACTACCTGCCGGCTATCAATGGCGTTGTCTTTCTGGTTGACTGTGCTGACCATGACCGCCTTACAGAATCCAAGATCGAACTTGATGTAAGTCACTGCACACAATGGGCCTAATTTATCAACATTCGTTATGAAAAATGCATACACAAAACCCACGCGTTGAGGCAGCCCTGTTGAGGCAGCCCTGTTGAGGCAGCCATCACTGCAGGTTAGTCCAGGACACACAACAAACATTCTCACTGTCCCATCTCGGTCTCATTGCTGAACCTCTTGTGTGTGTGTGTGTGTGTGTGTGTGTGTGCGCGTGTTCAGGCGCTGTTAGCAGATGAGACCATCCTCTCTGTGCCTGTGCTGGTCCTGGGTAACAAGATAGACCGTCCTGAAGCCATCAGTGAGGGGGGACTGAGAGAGGCGTTTGTTCTCGATGGTCAATGCACTGGAAAGGTAAGCATAGAGATGGATGTAGCCTATGGAATTTGTATCTATGGGTAGCATTATACTTTTTTTTTTAAAGTCCATTTCAGATGAGTGTGTAACACAACTAACGTGTGTGTGTGTGGTACAGTATTCATGTTCTTTAGATATGCTGTAGAAAATGTTAGTGGCACTCCAGTCTATTTTCACCTCATTTATCACCTGATTTACTTAACAAAAGCCACATCTCAATAGGTGGTCCAGGTACAGTGCCCTTCGAAAGGTATTCAGACCCCTCAACTTTTTCCACAGTTTGTTTCCTCATCAAGCTACACACAATACCACATAATGACAAAAGCAAAAACAGGTTTTTAGAAATTTGTGGAAATTCATTCAAAATAAAAAATGAAAATATCACATTTTACATAAGTATTCAGACCCTTTACTCAATACTTTGTTGAAGCAGCGATTACAGCCTCGAGTCTTCTTGGGTATGAAGCTTGGCACGCCTGTATTTGGAGAGTTTCTCCCATTCTTCTCTGCAGATCCTCGCAAGCTCTGTCAGGTTGGATGGGGAGCGTTGCTGCACAGCTATTTTCAGGTCTCTCCAAAGATGTTTGATCGGGTTCAAGTCCGGGCTCTGGCTGGGCCACTCAAGGGACATTCAGAGACTTGTCCCGAAGCCACTCCTGCGTTGTCTTGGCTGTGTGCTTAGGGTCGTTGTCCTGTTGGAAGGTGAACCTTCGCCCCCAGTCTGAGGTCCTGAGCAGGTTTTCATCAAGGATCTCTCTGTACTTTGCTACATTCATCTGTCCCTCAATCCTGACTAGTCTCTTAGTCCCTGCAGCTGAAAAACATCCCCACAGCATGATGCTGCTGCCACCACCATGCTTCACCGTAGGGATGGTGCCAGGTTTCCTCCGGACGTGACGCTTGGCATTCAGGCCAAAGAGTTAAATCTTGGTTTCATCAGACCAGAGAATATTGTTTCTCATGGTCTGGGTCCTTTAGGTGCCTTTTGGCAAACTCAAAGTGGGCTGTCATGTGCCTTTTACTGAGGAGTGGCTTCCTTCTGGCCACTCTGCCATAAAGGCCTGATTGATGGAGTTCTGCAGAGATGGTTGTCCTTCTGGAAGGTTCTCCCATCTCCACAGAGGAACTCGGGAGCTCTGTCAGAGTGACCATCAGGTTCTTGGTCACCTACCTGACCAAGGCCCTTCTCTCCCAATTGCTCAGTTATGCCGGGCGGCCAGCTCTAGGAAGAGTCTTGGTGGTTCCAAACTTCTTCCATTTAAGAATGATGGAGACCACTGTGTTCTTGGGGACCTTCAATGCTGCAGACATTTTTTGTAACCCTTCCCCAGATCTGTGCCTCGACACAATCCTGTCTCGTAGCTTTACGGACAATTCCTTTAACCTCATGGCTTGGTTTTTGCTCTGACATGCACTGCCAACTGTGGGACCTTATATAGACAGGTGTGTGCCTTTCCAAATCATGTCCAATCAATTGAATTGACCACAGGTGGACTCCAATCAAGTTTTCAAAACATCTCCAGGATGATCAATGGAAACAGGAGGCACCTGAGCTCAATTTTGAGTCTAATAACAAAGGGTCTGAATACTTATGTAAATAAGTTGTTTCATTTTTTACAATTTCTTTTAAAATAAATTTGCAAAAATGTCTTAACCTGTTTTTGCTTTATTATGCAGTGTTGTGTGTGTAGATTGATGAGGAAACACATTTGATACATTTTAGAATATGGCTGTAACCTAACAATGTGGAAATAGTCAAGGGGTCTGAATATTTCTGAATGCACTGTATGACATTGTACAAGTCGGTAATACATTATTCTTTTTTTACCCTTAAGTGTGTGTACATTACTATTTCTACTTGGGATAATGTTTTTCATCAGAGAAAGTCAAGTTGCTGGAGTGGTCTTTAACAGCTTGACCCTGTTGTTCTTCTCCAGGGCAATGTGTCGTTGAAGGATTTGCAGGTACGACCTCTGGAGATTTTCATGTGCAGTGTCCTGAAGAAGCAGGGCTATGGAGATGGCTTCAGGTGGCTGGCACAATACATCGACTGAATCTAGGCAGAGGTTGTTTTGCTAAACGGACTCCATCTTTCTTTGGGGAATGAAGAAGATAAGCTATCAAATGAAATGGCCCTTATCGTCCAACCCCCCCCCCCCGTGTGGAAAGATGTGAAGCTCCCAATGGTCAATAATCCGCTTTCTGATTGAGTACATCTGTCAATTTTCAGCATTTAATTGGTCAGTTTTAAAGGTTTTCTATCTATGCAAACTTTTAAAAGTGGTTCATGGTCACAAGATTGAAGATGGGTCTGTGTGTATTACTAGTCCATTAATGCAGTATACCGTCGACCCGTTCTCTGGGATGTAATTAGAGTTCCACTTCTATCCCAACAGATTTGATCATATCTGCAGTTCAAGCTACAGCACAGGGCAGATGATATGTAACAATGTAGAACCTTTATAAGGTAAACTGTGAACTTTTACATTATTTCTGACAAATGATGGACCAAGTAGTTTTTAAATGAAATGGATTATAAATGGTAAGGATATTTATGTGAATGGTGGCGGTACAATGCTTGTTGCGTGTACATAGCAGTCCTACCTAGAATAACATGTTCCATCACTAAGTGGACATGAAAGAGAATAGATAGACTGATTATTCCAGCAGAGCAAGTTCCAATGCACCGAATAGAACAGTGCAAATGTTATCTAAAGTTTAGGGGCTGAGTCCATTTGACCTGGTTCTGTTTCTATACATGGTGTATATCCCAAATGGCAGAATATTGACTATATAGTGCACTACTTCAGAGAACCAATACTTTCTATGCCCCCCCCCCCAGTCAAAGTAGTGCACTAAATAGGGAATAGGGTGCCAACCCTGGTCAGAAGTAGTGCACTAAATAGGGAATAGGGTTGACATTTGGTACGCATCCAGGGGGTTTGAGATCAATTGTAATTGTCCATGCAGCTATTGCCTTCAATGCACTCAGCCAAAGATGAATGCAAACTATTTTGCAAGTGACTTTGGGATGTTTACATATAATAGACCTGGGGGAGGGGTTATAGTAGTGATGTAAAGTTCGTCCTACTACAGTTTAATGAATGAATGGCTATAGTGCCATGATATGCAGGTACATTGTAACAGGCCAGAACAAGAGACCGCCATTGCCATCATTCCATGGTATGCAGCAATAAAGCGGAATGACCATCAGTGACCACTGCAATGCTAATGTTAACAAAAAGGCTATGCTACTCCACTAACACAGCTCTGGCAGAGGTTTCGTTGAAAAATACATATATTGGGCCCTATTCAATCAGGTCTAGTTTAAAAATACATATATTTCGCCCTATTCGATCAAGGCTGGTTAAAAAAAAAAAAAAATCCCTCTTGCATGCTTAGAGTGACGTACTACTCAAGGAAACACCAGGTAGCCTGGGCACCAGTTTGAATAGGGCTCTTGGTCCTTGCCCTGTCCTGGTCGCAGACCTGGGTCATGTTCATTAGGCACCAAACGGATGAAAATGGACTGAAACGGCACTTGGATAATGGAAACACTCATTTTCATTTTCAGTTGCAAAATGTTTTAAAATGTTTTCTGTTGCGAGCCCTAAAATGAACACGTCCCAGATATTTCTAGACCTGCTAGTAAATCTTCTTTGTCATTCTAAGCCTCTGTCATTTGCAACATTTCTTATTATCTTGATGTCAATTTAATTTGAATCTGAAATGGCCATCACTGACATATTTTAGTAGTTTATTATTTATCAGAATGAACTAATGGGAACAGGTACTTCCAGCCATGTAGGCTAATACTGCCTTATAGTTTAAACAGAGGGGAGTGTTTCAGCAGTCTGATTCAGCCTTTTGATGATCTAATTGTCACATTTCCTGTCTGCTGTGTAGGTCATTTATTGAAATGATTTATAATGTCCATGATGTGAAGTATTGGCTGTGTGATTCAGACAAATCCATGGTTGAAATGCTGCAGGTACTTCTTGACTATCAGTACAATGATATGAGAGTACATGTGTAGCTCTGAATCTCTGGGAATAACAGCCTTTATATCAGCCAGCATCGGGCTCCGTTCCATTTCAATTCAGGAACTAAACTGATATTCACATTTTTTCTCAAAGCTTTTTAATGAGGAGAAATGTAATTGGAATTTCAGTTTCCTACCTGAATTGAAATGGAACTGACCCCAGCGCTGTATATCAGTATTTAACTATTGACTACCATTAATGTTTCTGTATTCATTGTAAATAATGTAAAATGGAGATGGTATCTTTCTTTGTACAATTCATTATCCTGGAGCTGACAACACACGCAGGTTGTATCCCAAATAGCACCCTATTCCCTACATAGTGCACTGCTTTTGACCAAAGCCCTATTGACCCTGGTCCAATGTAGTGCACTATAAATTATAGGTTGCCATTTGGCACATAGACATTATTACTGGATGTACTTATGATAACTCAGATCATTTTAATGTGAGAAATTGCATAAATATTTTTAACAATCAATCCTCACTTGTCATGTTTTGTTGTAAGGCTGTAGATAAAATTGCAAATGCTACAAATCCATACTTCTAATCTACATGTGATAATAAAGTATGTTTGAGATGAGCAGTATTTGCAAATACTGTATAAATACGGCATTAACTGAAAATATAATCTTCGGTGCAGGGCTGTTATCATGCAACTTCCAAAGAGTATCTCTACCCTCTCCTTTAGGTTTATATCAGAGTATTGTTGGTCATGTAGCTCAGTCTCCTTCAGGTTTATATCAGAGTATTGTTGGTCATGTAGCTCAGTCTCCTTCAGGTTTATATCAGAGTATTGTTGGTGATGTAGCTCAGTCTCCTTTAGGTTTATATCAGAGTATTGTTGGTCATGTAGCTCAGTCTCCTTTAGGTTTATATCAGAGTATTGTTGGTGATGTAGCTCAGTCTCCTTTAGGTTTAGATCAGAGTATTGTTGGTCATGTAGCTCAGTCTCCTTTAGGTTTATATCAGAGTATTGTTGGTGATGTAGCTCAGTCTCCTTTAGGTTTATATCAGAGTATTGTTGGTGATGTAGCTCAGTCTCCTTTAGGTTTATATCAGAGTATTGTTGGTGATGTAGCTCAGTCTCCTTTAGGTTTATATCAGAGTATTGTTGGTGCTGTAGCTCAGTCTCCTTTAGGTTTATATCAGAGTATTGTTGTTGATGTAACTTAGTTGTGTCCCAAATGGCACCCTATTCTTTATAAAGTGAACCCTATGGGCCCTGGTCAATAGTAGTGGACCCTAAAGGCAATAGGGTGGCCATTTGGGATGCAGACAAAGGTGGTAAATGGCACTTTGAGCCTGTAGGCGTACATTATCTGCTTCCAGAGTGGTGTCTCCTTCTGCCTGTCACGCCACAAGGACAACAGTGGCTCAGCATCTGCCGTGTCGTGCCTTTAAATTCCCCAGCGGGGAGAAATCATGTGTCAAAAGGTGCAGCTATGGTTTATGTGGCTTTCACCTGTGTCTTCAGCACCCAGATACTTTGCTGTTGAGACCACTGAGCTATGATGGAGCCTGTTGAGAGTGCAGTTTCATGTCCTGACGTTGGGAGGCAGTTTAGGACCAATGAAATGAAAACCTGTCTCCACGTTCAGCTCTGACATAAACTTCCATTTTAGATAACAGGGACATGAAGTAAAGAATTCTATAATTATCCATGTATGTTGGATTTGTTTTTAAACTATCCATTGTCAGTCATTTTGTTGATCACATACAGTATACATCACTATATTTCTAACTATTCAACAGAAATCACGTCAGAAAGGATTCAGAGATTCACCTCCCAAATCTTACAAAAATTGCAGGAGAGAGGCTATTTGTAAAGTAGTACAGAAAATGCAAGAGGTTTTGGGCCCAATGCCTTTAATAGTAAAGTGCTCAGCCTAGGAGAAGTACATTCATGTTCACTATAACGTGCAATATACTAAAAACAACTAAAGTGATGGAATAATAATGGCAACAATATACTCATAGAAAACAATCTAACGGTGAGAATTCAAGTATACACACAGAACTTCAAGTAGCATACACGTTGTTTTATAAACACCAAAATAAAGACTGAGAATAGAACATTGACTGAGACGTTCTTTGAAGTGATTTACAAAGTTCCCATAGGATAAGGTCGTGTCTGCATCCCAAAATGGAAGACTATTCCCTATATAGTACACTACTTTTCACCAGAGAGTCTGTATGAACCCTGGTAGAAAGTAGTGCACTATATAAGGTGCCATTTGGGACGTTTGCCTTGGTGGTGTAGGTTGATGGGACTAGTAATATACATTCTACTAGTTCTGAGTTGAAATAATACAATAGGTAACAAAGGTCCCGTAGCAGTTTCATAAGAGATATTAGTAGTTATTGTGTCTATGTTAATCGATATATATAGTATTTTAAAGGTTTCTAGACCGCCGAGAGCCGTGTACATCAGTATACCTTTAGCAGTAAAGTAGCACAGAACCCTTCCTTCATAACAACCCTGTTTCTAAGTCCTGTATTTATCTACATAACGCATAAACACATTCATTTTCACTAATTATCCAATGAGTAACATTACTTACCAATGAGTAACATTACATCCGTCAAAATCGAAACGAGAAATATGCTTCGTTAAGAAACTATTAAGAGAAAATAACAATTTCTCTCAGTAGTGGAATCCCCCCCTAAAGAGAGACTTGCATCCCAAATGGCTCCCTAATCCCTGTATAGTGCACAACTTTAGACCAGAGCTTTATGGGCCCTGATAAAAAGCTGTACACTATAAAAGGGAAAAGTGTTCCATTTGGGATATAACCAGAGTTATTTCTTCCCGCTAGTCTCGTTGTCCTGCTTCATAGATCATAGCTACAGGATTTATATACGCAGCAACTCTGATTTTGGCAACAATAATCCCGTAAATATTGAACCCTTTTCCACTGTCTCAGGTCTCAATCCGTTCCATTTCAGCAGATCTGCGATTTCAATATTCAAGCAATTGTTCACAATGGAACATAAATGTATGATACTAGATGCATTTCTGACAATAACAGTTGATGGCCAGATTATCAGATGATAGTTCTCTATGGTGTCGCTAGACGCTGTTCTTCAGAACAGCGAAACAGAACGCTCTCTTGCTTACAAAACAGAAAAGAATGAAGCAATAATTCACATATTTAAGACAAAAACTAGCAATCTCACCACTGTACCACCCCCCCACCTCCCACTCCCCAGATCCACATGGGGACAATACAGACAGAATTTCATGCCCCAAAATCCCCAAATCTTTTGCTGTTAGGAGACAAAGATGATTGTGTCCCAAATGGCACCTGATTCCCTATTTAGCGCACTACTTTTGACGAGAGCCCTATGGGTGTCCCCATGAGACCTGGTCAAAAGTAGTGCACTATATAGGGAATAGGGTGCCATTTGGGATGCAAGCCTCAGCCATCATCCCTGTAGTGGTAGGCCAGTGGATCCATCCTGACCAGGCTCTCCGTTTGGGTTCAGTTCTACCAGATGTATCCTCCGTCGTCTGCCTCCCCCTCTTCCTCCTCCTCCTCCTCCTCTTCTCCGTTCTCCTCCGCCTCCTTCTCTTCCTCATCCTCCCATCCTACGCCACTCCCAAAATCTCCGGAATATCCCACCAGCTCATCTGGAACGAGGGATGAAATGAAAAGAGTATTTCTCAGTTAACAATTCCTATGATTTCATGTGACAAAAGACTTCAGGTAACATACAGTAGGATGTTTGTAGGTAGTTAATACTGGTACATATTGCAGTCTCTCCTTGTCCATCCACTGCTTTCAGGGTAAGGAAAGAAATGTGTATTATAGATTTCAAATGAACTATCCCTTTAATACTGCTGAAATTCAAACAAACCACACTGCGCCGCCGTGGCCATCCCACTGTTCTGGACTGTTCAGTACAGTGTGATGTCCACACAGTGCATTTGTTTCAATCCTGGTCTTATTAGAAGACCAAAAGCCATTTTGTTTTAGTCCTATACAGCCCTATGGCCCTATACAGCTCTACAGCCCTATGGCCCTATACAGCCCTACAGCCCTATGGCCCTATACAGCCCTACGGTCCTATACAGCCCTATGGCCCTATACAGCCCTACAGCCCTATGGCCCTATACAGCTCTACAGCCCTATGGCCCTATACAGCCCTATGGCCCTATACAGCCCTACGGTCCTATACAGCTCTACAGCCCTATGGCCCTATACAGCCCTATGGCCCTATACAGCCCTATGGCCCTATACAGCTCTACAGCCCTACAGTCCTATACAGCTCTACAGCCCTACGGTCCTATACAGTCCTACAGCCCTACGGTCCTATACAGCCCTACAGCCCTATCGCCCTATACAGCCCTACGGTCCTATACAGCCCTATACAGCCCTACGGCCCTATACAGCCCTATACAGTCCTACAGCCCTACAGCCCTATACAGCCCTATACAGCCCTACAGCCCTATGGCCCTATACAGCCCTTCACAGCCCTATATAGCCCTACAGTCCTATAAAGCCCTATGCAGCCCTACATCCATATACAGTCCAATACATCCCTATAGCCCTACATAACCCTATAGCCCTATACAGCCGTACAGCCCTATACAGCCTTATAACCCTACAGCCCTATAGCCCTACAGCCCTATACAGCCCAATACAGCCCTATAGCCCTATAACCCTATAGCCCTAAACAGCCCTATACAGTCCTACAGCCCTATACAGTCCTACAGCCCAATACAGTCCTACAGCCCTATACAGCCCTACAGCCCTATACAGTCCTACAGCCCTATACAGTCATACAGCCCTATACAGTCCTACAGCCCTATACAGTCCTACAGCCCTGTACAGTCCTACAGCCTACATCCCTATACAGTCCTACAGCCCTATACAGTCCTACAGCCCTATACAGTCATACAGCCCTATACAGTACTACAGCCTACAGACCTATACAGTCCTACAGCCCTATACAGTCCTACATCCCTATACAGTCCTACAGCCCTATACAGTCATACAGCCCTATACAGTCATACAGCCCTACACAGCCCTATAGCCCTATACAGTCATACAGCCCTATACAGCCCTACAGCCCTATACAGCCCTATACAGCCCTATACAGTCCTACAGCCCTACAGCCCTATACAGTCCTACAGCCCTATACAGCCCTACAGCCCTATACAGTCCTACAGCCCTATACAGTCCTACAGCCCTATACAGCCCTATACAGTCCTACAGCCCTATACAGCCCTATACAGTCATACAGCTCTATACAGCCCATAATACTGATTGTATTATATAACCACCAAGAAGTTCTTCACTACAGTCCTACAGCGTGATATTCTAAAGCAATTGTACATGAGAGGGTGTGCTAAATAACTTGTTTAGCACAGCTGTGCTGCGGTCATAGTTAGGAGGCGAAGCAAAGTGCTGTAAATGGAGTTTGAAGTGGAGGGAGTACAGGGCTTAGCGTGTCTCTAGAAGAGGCTAAAAAGAGATTTGGGCTTGAATATTTTCAGAACAAGTCGAGTAATTGATTAAGGGAGGAGTATTCAAATGCATAGGATGTAGTGATCATAATATAGTAGCCATATCTAGGAAAACAAAAGTTTCAAATGCTGGGCCTAATATAGTGTATAAGAGGTCATACAATACGTTTTGTAGTGATTCATATGTTGATGATGTAAATAATATTTGCTGGTCTGTGGTGTGTAATGAGGAGCAACCAGACGCTGCACTTGACGCATTTTTATGAAATGTGCTTATTCCAGTTACTAATAGCACGCACCCATTAAGAACATAACTGTAAAAACTGTTCAATCTCCTTAGATTGATGAGGAATTGAAAAATTGTATGGTTAAGAAGGATGAGGCAAAAGGTATGACAAATAAGTCTGGCTGTACAACTGATTGGCAAATGTACTGCAAATTGAGAAATCGTGATTAAACTAAATAAAAACAAAAATAACATATACTATGAAACTCAAATAAATTATATAAAGAATGATAGTAAAAAGCTTTGCAGCACCTTAAATGAAAATTTGTGAAAAAAGGCAAACTCAGCTCCATCATTCATTGAATCAGATGGCTCGTTCATCACAAAACCAACTGATATTGTCAACTAATTTAATGACTTTTTCATTGTCAAGATAAGCAAACTTAGGGATGACATACCAGCAACAAACGCTGACACTACACATCCAAGTATATCTGACCAAATTATGAAAGACAAGCACTGTACTTTTGAATTCCGTAAAGTCAGTGTGGAAGAGGTGAAAAAAATTATTGTTGTCTATCAACAATGACAAGCCACCAGGGTCTGACAATCTGGATGGAAAATTACTGAGGATAATAGCGGATGATATTGCCACTCCTATGTGCCATATCTTCAATTTAAGCCTACTAGAAAGTGTGTGCCCTCAGGCCTGGAGGGAAGCTAAAGTCATTCTGCTAGCCAAGAATAGTAAAGCCCCCTTTACTGGCTCAAATAGCTGACCAATCAGCCTGTTACCAACCCTTAGTAAACTTCTGGAAAAAATTGTGTTTGACCAGATACAATGCTATTTTACAGTGAACAAATTGACAACAGACTTTCAGCACACTTATAGGGAAGGACATTCAACAAGCACAGCACTTACACAAATGACTGATGATTGGCTGGGAGAAATTGATGATAAAAAGATTGTAGGGGCTGTTTTGTTAGACTTCAGTGTGACTTTTGACATTATCGATCATAGTCTGCTGCTGGAAAAACGTATGTGTTATGGCTTTACACCCTCTGCTATAATGTGGTTAAAGAGTTACTTGTCCAACAGAACACAGAGGGTGTTCTTTAATGGAAGCTTCTCAAATATCATCCAGTTAGAATCAGGAATTCCCCAGGGTAGCTGTTTAGGCCCCTTGCCTTTTTCAATTTTTACTAATGACATGCCACTGACTTTGAGTAAAGCCAGAGTATCTATGTATGCGGATGACTCAACACTATACACGTCAGCTACTACAGCAACTGAAATGAAAGCAAAACTTAACAAAGAGCTGCAGTTAGTTTCAGAGTGGGTGGCAAGGAATAAATTAGTCCTAAATATTTCTAAAACGAAAAGCATTGTATTTGGGACAAATCATTCACTAAACCCTAAACCTCAACTAAATCTCGTAATGAATAATGTGGAAATTGAGCAAGTTGAGGTGACTAAACTGCTTGGAGTAACCCTGGATTGTAAACTGTCATGGTCAAAACATATTGATACAACAGTAGCTAAAATGGGGAGAAGTCTGCCTTCTAAAGATTCTGACATTTCTTGTCCAAATATTTAGATATTCTTAATTCCATTCCTTTACTTTAAATTTGTGTGTATTGTTGTGAAATTGTTAGATATTACTTGTTAGATATTACTGCACTGTTGGAGCTAGAAACACAAGCATTTCGCTACACCCGCAATAACATCTACTTAACATGTGTATGTGATCAATACAATTTGATTTGATGTAACAACACTATCAACAAGGCACGTCCTGTAGGCCATAGTTTTGTCACACCTGGACTACTGTTCAGTAGTGTGGTCAGGTGCCACAAAGAGAGACTTTGGAAAATTACAATTGGCTCAGAACAGTGCAGCACGGCTGGCCCTTAAAAGTACAAGGAGAGCTAACATTAAATCTTTCATGGCTCAAAGTAGAAGAGAGATTGACTTCATCACTACTTGCTTTTGTAAGAAGTGTTGACAAGCTGAATGCACTGAGCTGTCTGTTTGAACTGCTGGCACACAGCTCTGACACTGACACTGACATAGCCTAGTGGTTAGAGTGTTGGACTAGTAACCGAAAGGTTGCAAGTTCAAATCCCTGAGCTGACAAGGTACAAATCTGTTGTTCTGCTGCTGAACAAGGCAGTTAACCTGCTGTCATTGTAAATAAGAATTTGTTCTTAACTGACTTGCCAAGTTTACTAAAGGTAAAAAATAAAAAACACCCATGCATACCCCACAAGACATGCCACCAGAGGTCTCTTCACGGTCCCCAAGTCCAGAACAAACTATGGGAGGCACACAGTATAACATAGATCCATGACTACATGGAACTCTATTCCATATCAGGTAACTGATGCAAGCAGTAGAATCAGGTAAAAATATACCTTATGAAACAGCGGGGACTGTGAAGAGACACATGCACACACACGTAATATTGTTGTATGGTGGTATTATACATTCTGTATTGTAGATATGTAGTGGGGTAACAATGTTATATGATGTACTGTTTTATATTTTGTTTTATACGTAAGTGCTTTAATCTGTCTGGACCCCAGGAAGAGTAGCTGTTGCCTTGGCAACAGCCAATGGGGCTCCTTAATAAATACAAATGGGAGGGAAAGCATTTCTCTACACTCTCAATAGCATCTGCTAACCATGTGTATGTGACCAATAAAATGTGATTTGATTTGAAAGTGAGAGGAGGTTGAAAAGACTGAGGGAGGTTTGAATCTATTGAAGCTAGCAATAACAATGGAGAGGGTATTCAGAGGAAGATTGAGGTCAAGTTCAAACAGAGTGAGCCGGACGCCAGTTACAGTTCTGGAGGTGAAGGCGTAGATGGTGTTGTGAGGATCTCGGAGCCCGAGCCTTGCATTGATGGACATGGTTATTGATCAAAATAAGTTTGGTCCAATGGGAGTGAGCGTGGAACCAGGCCTTTTGGCCGATTCATGGGTGGTTTCAGGTTGGGTGGAAAAGATGGTGGGTGCTGTTGGGTCAGTGACGGTAACCCGAAGTGGACTTGTGTTTCTTCAGATCAGAGGGAGCAGGGCACTCCGTGCGACGCAACTTGGGGAAAGATCTGTATCTTGCTTTACGCTTAGTTACAGGGCACCATTAAAGGGAGTGATTTCTGGGGTAGCGTTAAGTTTGGAGGTGGAACAATTGAAATGGAAGATTCCTGGTGTTGGTGACGCTCGTCGTTTGGTGCGACGCAGACCCGGTGGTGAGCATGGTGAAACAGAGGAGTCACCGTTAGTCCTTTTGAGTTTTGAACACTGGAGGTTGGTGGCACCTTAATTGGGGAGGACGGGCTCATGGTAATGGCTGGAGTGGAATGGTATCAAATACATCAAACACATTTGTTTCCAGGTGTTTGATGCCGTTCCATTAGCTCGGTTCCAGACATTATTATGAGCTGTCCTCCCCTCAGAAGCCTCCACTGGTTTGGAGTCAGAGTTTCTAGCCAACAAAGCCATGTTAGGATATATCAGGTATCCTGTTAGAGCTTCTGTTCTGAATCCACTGCTCTGTTTCAGGTGTAACGTTTATGGCCATGTCACAGCAGTGTATAGGATGGAGATTCCAAGATGTGGGAAGTGTGCAGGAGGTGAAAGAGGATTGTGTCGTTTCGGTGGATTAAGTTGTGTGTGTTAACTGTAGGGGTGTCTATGATGCTGGGGATCGGAAGTGTCCGGTGCGAGAGAGGCAGATTGAGGTGGCTTTGAGTCAGAGTAGTACAGAAGATGTTGTACGCTGAGGCAGTGAAGAAAGTAGAGAAGGAGGGGTCAAAGGTGAGGGATCCTGAGAGGATTCCAGTGAATAGTAGATCTGTGCCAGAACAGAAGGATCGGCCAACGAGTGATATATGCTTCAGTAAGGTTGGCTTCTTAGTGTTCATAGCAAATGGTTATCAACTGTACCACAGAAATGGAACGTAAATCACAGAGAATAGATGTTGTTGTGGTGGCAGCTGCAGAGATGTATTTGGATATATGAGATTTGACTTCAGAAGAGTTACAGGGTGTGGTGTCCCGTCCTCCCAGGCCGCTGGCAGGGTGCAGGAGCAGATAGGATCAAAGTAGTGGAATGGGGTAGTGGGTTTTAATGACTGTAGGGTTAGTTGGCCTGGTGCAGGAGCAGATAGGGTCAAAGTAGTGGAATGGGGTAGTGGGTTTTTAATGACTGTAGGGTTAGTTGGCCTGGTGCAGGAGCAGATAGGGTCAAAGTAGTGGAATGGGGTAGTGGGTTTTTAATGAGTGTAGGGTTAAGTTGGTTAGGGTAATTCAAATATATGTATATCTTTATTTATAATATTTCCCGGTTCCCCTTTCCCATTTTGTATCACAAAGTGTAGTGGATCTATCTATCTACAAAGTGTAGTGGATCTGAATTACCCTAACCAACCTATAGTTCCGTTGGGGACGGTAATGCCACATATTGGATACCAACCGCTGTTAAACTTCACAGGAGAAGAGGAGTCCTGTAGAGCAGCATAGCCATGCTAAAAAAGTCATTTTTTACACAACCTTGAGTGTACAATTAAGCAATAAGGCCCGAGGAGGTGTGGTATATGGCCAATATACCACGGCTAAGGGCTGTTCTTAGGCACGACGCAAACCTGGACACAGCTCTTAGCCGTGGTATATTGGCCATATATCACAAACCCTCCAGGTGCGTTATTGCTATTATAAACTGGTTACCAACGTAATTAGAGCAGTAAAAATAAATGTTCTGTCATACCCGTGGTATACGGTCTGATATAAAACGGCTTTCAGCCAATCAGCATTCAAGGCTCAAACCACCCAGTTTATAATTGCTTTTCTACAACGGGTGACCAATTAAATAAAAAACGTTATTTTGATAAATGTATTCATAGGCTTCTATTTCATCCCTCATCAAAAATATAGGCCCAGTCCCGACACATCTATGGTTGCTAGCCAAGCTGGCTGGCCGTTCATTCTGGTTAGGTTGACAGAGACGCGACCCAGTCGTTAAGTCTTTTTGTTCTGTATCTATGGACGAGACCCAGTCGTTAAGTCTTTTTGTTCTGTATCTATGGACGAGACCCAGTCGTTAAGTCTTTTTGTTCTGTATCTATGGACGAGACCCAGTCGTTAAGTCTTTTTGTTCTGTATCTATGGACGCGACCCAGTCGTTAAGTCTTTTTGTTCTGTATCTATGGACGAGACCCAGTCGTTAAGTCTTTTTGTTCTGTATCTATGGACGAGACCCAGTCGTTAAGTCTTTTTGTTCTGTATCTATGGACGCGACCCAGTCGTGTTCTAAATGTTCCGTTGCCATGCTGGCTGGCAACGCTCTTATCCCTTGCTTGCTAGCTAGCCAACTAGGGCTAACTTCCAGTCACATCAAACAGTGAAGCAAGAATAACAGCAAAGTATCTGCATGTCGTTTGACCTGTTTTTATATGAATATTTCTTTGCATATGTCCATAAAAATGATGCTGATTCATGATCTCGACTGGCTGAGAAAAGATGTCTGTCTCATCCTGATATGTTAATTCATTCTCAATAGGATAGTGGAGATCACATTTCAATATCCAAACAATGTTGCAAATGTCCAGAGACAAACAGAAACGTTTGTACAAATCCCCCTGTTGTTGTAAACCAAATGTTAGGCTAGAAGCAAGGGGATATAATGTCTAGATGCTTTTTACAGTGGACATCACGTTAATGAATTGGTTGATGGGACACTGGATGCACAGGCATTTCTCATAGGCTGACCCATACTAAACCGTTTATTTTAGCGTGGCTTAGAACGCGTCTCAACCAATCACAATGCCTACTTTTTGTTATTGTATAACCACCAAGAAGCTCTTCACTACAGCCCTACAGCTCTTACCACAGTCAGGGTTGCCATGGATTCTGGAGCCCATAATTTCTCCTCCGTGCTGGTCGACACACCAACACTCTCCCATGCTCTGGTCACACTGCAGCTGCCTGTAGTAGCCATCCTCATCACAGCTGGGGATGTACATGCCTGCAAACACACACGCACGCGCACGCACGCACGCACGCACGCACGCACACACACACACACACACACACACACACACACACACACACACACACACACACACACAGTGTTGTTAAATATGTATGCACTGTGCTGCGGAGCTCTCTGCGCTGCCTCACACCGGTGGAAGAGATAAGTGGTGCATAAATGAAAAACGTCAGCGCAGCTTGTAGACCTGTGAGGAGACTCAGTCTGGAAAGGAAGGAGAGGTAACAGAGGAGGAGCTGTCTGTTGGAGAATGCCAGAGAGAGAGAGAGAGAGAGACAAGGTGAGGAAAAGGGTATAAGAGAGGGAGAAAGACAGAGAGGGAGACAGAAAGAGAGATGAGAGGGAAGAATAGAGGGAGAAAGAGAAAGAGAGGAAGAGAGAGGGACAGAAAAAACAGGGAGGCGAGAGAGTGAGCGAGACACAGAGAGAGGGTCAGAAAAAACAGGGAGAGGAAAAAGTGAGAGAGACAGAAAAAACAGGCAGAGGTGAGAGAGTGAGAGAGACAGAGAAAGAGGGACAGAAAAAACAGGGAGAGGAAAGCGTGAGAGAGACAGAGAGAGTAGTAGTATTTATTAGGAACCCCAATGAGCTGCTGCAAAGGCAGGGGCTACTCTTCCTGGGGTCCATACAGGAAACAACATAAAATACACAGCACTGCATTACAATGTAGTCATTTAGCAGACGTTCCCATCCAGAGAGACCCACAGCTAGCGCACTCATCTCAAGATAGCCAGGTGACACAACCAGGCATCACATACTACTACATAATACAATACAAAGTCCATCAAAACGTCTGTGTGTCTCAAAGAGAGAGAGACGGGACTCAAGTCTGCTTTACTGAGCCAGGCCTTTATTCAAGATGCATTAATCTAATTATAAATTTACTCATGCATGTCTCTCTATGCCGTGATTTTAATCTATATATCTATACATTTTCTCAGCTACAGTTGAAGTGGGAAGTTTACATACACTTAGGTTGGAGTCATTAAAACTCGTTTTTCAACCACTCCACAAATTTCTTGTTAACAAACTATAGTTTTGGCAAGTCGGTTAGGACATCTACTTTGTGCATGACACAAGTAATTTTTCCAACAATTGTTTACAGACAGATTGTATCACTTAAAATTCACTGTATCACAATTCCAGTGGGACAGAAGTTTGCATACACTAAGTTGACTGTGCCTTTAAACAGCTTGGAAAATTCCAGAAAATTATGTCATGGCTTTAGAAGCTTCTGTTAGGCTAATTGACATACTTTGAGTCAATTGGACGTGTACCTGTGGATGTATTTCAAGGCCTACCTTCAAACTCAGTGCCTCTTTGCTTGACATCATGGGAAAATCAAAATAAATCAGCCAAGACCTCAGAAAAGAAATTGTAGACCTCCACAAGTCTGGTTCATCCTTGGGAGCAATTTCCAAATGCCTGAAGGTACCATGTTCATCTGTACAAACAATAGTACGCAAGTATAAACACCATGGGACCACGCAGCCGCCATACCGCTCGGAAGGAGATGCGTTCTGTCTCCTAGAGATGAACGTACTTTGGTGCGAAAAGTGCTAATCAATCCCAGAACAACAGCAAAGGACCTTGTGAAGATGCTGGAGGAAACATGTACAAAAGTATCTATATCCACAGTAAAATGAGTCCTATATCGACATAACCTGAAAGGCCGCTCAGCAAGGATGAAGGCACTGCTCCAAAACCACCATAATAAAGCCAGACTACGGTTTGCAACTGCACATGGGGACAAAGATCGTACTTTTTGGAGAAATGTCCTCTGCTCTGATGAAACTAAAATAGAACTGTTTGGCCATAATGACCATCGTTATGTTTAGAGGACAAAGGGGGAGGCTTGTAAGCCGAAGAACACCATCCCAACCGTGAAGCACAGGAGTGGCAGCATCATGTTGTGGGGGTGCTTAGCTGCAGGAGGGACTGGTGCACTTCACAAAACAGAGGGCATCATGAGGATGGAAAATTATGTGGATATATTGAAGCAACATCAAGACATCAGTCAGGAAGTTAAAGCTTGGTTGCAAATGGGTCTTCCAAATGGACAATGACCCCAAGCATACTTCCAAAGTTGTGGCAAAATGGCTTAAGGACAACAAAGTCAAGGTATTGGAGTGGCCATCACAAAGCCCTGACCTCAATCCTAAAGAAAATGTGTGGGCAGAACTGAAAAAGCGTGTGCTAGCAAGGAGGCCTACATACCTGACTCAGTTACACCAGCTCTGTCAGGAGGAACTATTCCCACTTATTGTGGGAAGCTTGTGGAAGGCTACCCGAATACTAATGGAGTGTATGTAAACTTCTGACCCACTGGGAATGTGATGAAAGAAATAAAAGCTGAAATAAATCATTCTCTCTACTATTATTCTGACATTTCACATTCTTGAAATAAAGTGGTGATCCTAACTGACCTAAGACAGGGAGTTTTTACTAGGATTAAATGTCAGGAATTGTGAAAAACTGAGTTTAAATGTATTTGGCTAAGGTGTATGTAAATTTCCGACTTCAACTGTATGTCTATGCCTTGATAGTGTCATGTTAAAATGGTTGACAGTCCTGTGACAGTTCCCCCTCTGTTTCAGCCTCCTCCCTTCAGACCAACTGTCAAACACATCTGCCACTTTACATAAACACTGTAGCGAGGGGGCGGAGTTACAAATGCCCCCAAAATAAAGAGACGAGACAAGGAATAAGACATTTTAAGTCCCAATGGGGAACTAACTTAAAACTGTCTTCAAATATTTAAAGCCTGTTTTTGGTTTGGTTCCTCCTTATCCTCAGTTGGTACCCATACTGCACCATACTGCACCATACTGTACCATACTGCACCATACTGTAACATACTGCACCATACTGCACCATACTGTAACATACTGCACCATACTGCACCATACTGTAACATACTGCACCATACCCCACCATACTGCACCATACAGCACCATACTGTAACATACTGCACCATACAGCACCATACTGTAACAAACTGCACCATACTGCACCATACTGTAACATACTGCACCATACTGCACCATACTGTAACATACTGCACCATACCCCACCATACCCCATCATACTGCACCATTCTGCTGTAGGAACATTAGGTATCCTTGAGCAGAGGAGTAAAATCACAATCATGTCATTCGGCCTGTTTTTGGTTTGCTTCCTTGTTGTCCTTTGATTGGCACCTGTACTGACAGGCCTGCCAATCACAACACTGGAAGGAGAGAGTCTCTGTCTCTGGAGTTGGTTGTGTGAGGGTGCTGTGTGTGGTGAGAGGGTGCTGTCCCTTTTTCTGTTCATTTTTTCTTATTTCTTTATCATTGAAGTTATTTATTTTAGTGATTACATTGTGGGGTGAGTTAGTGGCTTGGGTGTCATTTGTTTGTTGGAAGTGGGGATGACGTCTCACGTGGGGAAGCCACCCCTGTCTCTCCGTCACGGTTTCAGGTGTATGCCTGAGCCCAATGTGACCGTGTAGGATGTTCTCCTCGCTGTGGGAGAAAAGGTTGACTATGAAAATCTTTCAACTGCTTGGTGAATGAATAAAGCAGTGGCTGTGAGGAGGGAGGGAGAGGAGGGAGGGAGAGGAGGGAGGGAGGGGAGGGAGAGGAGGAGGGAGAGAAGGGAGGGCGAGGAGGGAGAGGAGGAGGGAGAGAGAGGAGGAGTGAGATGAGGAGGGAGAGGGGGAAGGGAGAGGAGGAGTGAGAGGAGGGAGAGAGGAGGGAGGAAATTAATAAAGCATTGGCTGTGTTTCTGAAAGATGAGCACCTTGTCAAGCGGATGGTCTGATCAGCATCACAGGGGGAGATCTTTCCCTTGTCTGTTACCTCTGTTGATGGGTCTGATCAGCTTCACAGGGGGAGATCTTTCCCTCGTCTGTTACCTCTGTTGATGGTTCCGATCAGCATCACAGGGGGAGATCTTTCCCTTGTCTGTTACCTCTGTTGGTTATCTTTCGACAGGCGGATTTATTTTGGTCTGGTCAACACTGGACACGAGCAGCAGTGTTACAACTCCGTTTGCATGAGGTGGGCCAAGGGCTGGTGGACATTATCTCCAGAGTGACAGCTTTCCGTCTACAAGCTGCACAGAGACTTCTGTACCAGCTGGAGAGATACTGCTTGGGCTGGTCCGAGGAGAGCAGGGGACCTTGGGTAGGACACTGGCACTTGTTCCTGTTGGATATGGAGCAGGTTGATATGTCAGTCATTACTCTGTTCTACCGCGCTGTGCTATGAGCGTGTTCACAGAGACGTTTCACAGCCCACTCCTCTAGACCAGAGTGCTGACCAATGCCATCTTGCAGGCCATAGCGGGGTTTAATAAGTTGGGTGACCTGCAAGAAGAGGATGGATGGAAATCTGCCAGCGACATGTCGGAGGCTTCCTCCATAAAGTCAACCAGGCCGCTGCAGCAGGAGGTGGAGGAGGCCCGTGCTGCATTACCGGGCTCGTTCAGAGAGCTGCCGGGGAGAAGGCAGACACTGGACCGTCTAACCACGAATGACACTGACCTGCCTCCTTTCACCATCGCTGCCGCTGCAGGGGAACACCAGGAGGGTGAGGGAATGATCCAGAGCCGGGGGCCTTTTCCACAGCCAGCTAAAAAGCTCTGTACACGGTGTCTGTGAAGATGACTCAGGAAGACCATATGCATGGGCTGAGGGCAGCGAGCGGGCTGGTAGGGGAGGTTGGGACCAGGTTCTTCTCTGACAGGATGTTGGCGCTCCCTGTATAAGCCTCTCATTGAGAAGCGTATTGCTGATCTACAGTGGAGGATCATTCACAGGGCTATCGCTACAAACAGATACGTGTCTCACCTTAATCCATCAGTGGGGAGGGGGTGTCTGTTCTGTGAGGAGGGGGTGTCTGTTCTGTGAGGAGGGGGTGTCTGTTCTGTGAGGAGGGGGTGTCTGTTCTGTGAGGAGGGGGTGTCTGTTCTGTGGGGAGGGGGTGTCTGTTCTGTGGGGAGGGGTGTCTGTTCTGTGGGGAGGGGGGTGTTCCTGTTCTGTGAGGAGGGGTGTCTGTTTCTGTGAGGAGGGGGGTCTGTTCTGTGGGGAGGGGGTGTCTGTTCTGTGAGGAGGGGGTGTCTGTTCTGTGAGGAGGGGGTGTCTGTTCTGTGAGGAGGGGTGTCTGTTCTGTAGGGGAGGGGGTGTCTGTTCTGTAAGGGAGGGGGTGTCTGTTCTGTAAGGGGAGGGGTGTCTGTTCTGTAAGGGGAGGGGGTGTCTGTTCTGTAAGGGGGGGTGTCTGTTCTGTAGGGGGGGGGGTGTCTGTAGGGGAGGGGGTGTCTGTTCTGTAAGGGGGGGGTGTCTGTCTGTGAGGAGGGGGGTGTCTGTTCTGTGGGAGGGGGGTGTCCTGTTCCTGTGGGAGGGGGTGTCCTGTTCTGTAGGGGAGGGGGTGTCTGTTCTGTGGAGAGGGGGGGTGCTGTTCTGTGAGGAGGGGGTGTCTGTTCTGTGTGGAGGGGGTGTCTGTTCTGTGGGGGAGGGGTGTCTGTTCTGTGGGGAGGGGGTGTCTGTTCTGTGAGGAGGGGTTGTCTGTTCTGTGGGGAGGGGGTGTCTGTTCTGTGGGGAGGGGGTGTCTGTTCTGTGGGGGGGGGTGTCTGTTCTGTGGGGAGGGTTGTCTGTTCTGTGAGAGGGGTGTCTGTTCTGTGAGGAGGGGGTGTCTGTTCTGTGGGGAGGGGGTGTCTGTTCTGTGGGGAGGGGGTGTCTGTTCTGTGGGGGGGGGGTGTCTGTTCTGTGAGGAGGGGGTGTCTGTTCTGTGAGGAGGGTGTCTGTTCTGTGAGGAGGGGTGTCTGTTCTGTGGGGAGGGGGTGTCTGTTCTGTGGGGAGGGGGTGTCTGTTCTGTGGGGAGGGGTGTCTGTTTGTGAGGAGGGGGTGTCTGTTCTGTGAGGAGGGGTGTCTGTTCTGTGGGGAGGGGGTGTCTTCTGTGGGGAGGGGTGTCTGTTCTGTGAGGAGGGGGTGTCTGTTCTGTGAGGAGGGGGGTGTCTGTTCTGTGTAGGTGAGGGGGGGAGACAATGTAGCATCTGTTTTTTTCTTGTTCCAGGCTGGTAGGGAGGTTTAGGTATAGAGTAGCCAACAGGAGGAGGGTCTAGGTATAGAGTAGCCAACAGGAGGAGGGTCTAGGTATAGAGTAGCCAACAGGAGGAGGGTCTAGGTATAGAGTAGCCAACAGGAGGAGGAGGGTCTAGGTATAGAGTAGCCAACAGGAGGAGGAGGGTCTAGGTATAGAGTAGCCAACAGGAGGAGGAGGGTCTAGGTATAGAGTAGCCAACAGGAGGAGGGTCTAGGTATAGAGTAGCCAACAGGAGGAGGGTCTAGGTATAGAGTAGCCAACAGGAGGAGGGTCTAGGTATAGAGTAGCCAACAGGAGGAGGGTCTAGGTATAGAGTAGCCAACAGGAGGAGGGTCTAGGTATAGAGTAGCCAACAGGAGGAGGAGGGTCTAGGTATAGAGTAGCCAACAGGAGGAGGGTCTAGGTATAGAGTAGCCAACAGGAGGAGGAGGGTCTAGGTATAGAGTAGCCAACAGGAGGAGGGTCTAGGTATAGAGTGGCCAACAGGAGGAGGAGGGTCTAGGTATAGAGTAGCCAACAGGAGGAGGGTCTAGGTATAGAGTGGCCAACAGGAGGAGGGTCTAGGTATAGAGTGGCCAACAGGAGGAGGGTCTAGGTATAGAGTGGCCAACAGGAGGAGGGTCTAGGTATAGAGTGGCCAACAGGAGGAGGGACTGCCTAGTAAACTTGGGGCAGACCAGAATGTCAGTGTGGAAGACCAGGAAACATGAGATGCAGGGGGCGGGGTGTACGGAGCCCAGAGCTGTGCTGCTGGGGCTGGTTCCGGCTCGGCTGACACTGGACCATGTATATGGGGAGGCTGGTGAACCGTCTGGGGGACTTTGTAGTGGTGTGGGGTGTCAGAGGGGGTACCATGAACGAGGAGGGGGCGGGGGGGCTTGGTTCTAACTTTGTAGTCTGTTGAAGTGAAGTGGGGTTTGTGCTGTTGGCGATGTATTCTAAAATAAAACCCTCTCTCTCTGAGCCTGCTGTGGGCTCCATGGGGCTCACCTTAGCACTGCTCTCCAAGCAGCCTGATTAGGCCCTGATCCTGGCTGCTGCTTGTCTGTTTAATGAGCATCCTCCAGTTCCCCTGCTGCTGCAGACACCTTGTTACACAACTACACACAAACTAGACACACACACACACACACACACACACACACACACACACACACACACACACACACACACACACACACACACACACACACACACACACACACACACACACACACACACACACACACACACACACGATGTGCTCCAGGCACCTTATCAGCACTACACAAGTACACACACACACACTGTACCTCACTACACAGACACACACCAGCCACAACACGGGCACATGCCAGCAGCAGCAGCTCACACCCGCCCACACCAGAACAGGCTGACGAGTAGATCAGTGGGAATAGATCCTCCACACACCAGAACAGGCTGACGAGTAGATCAGTGTGAATAGATCCTCCACACACACCAGAACAGGCTGACGAGTAGATCAGTGGGAATAGATCCTCCACACACACCAGAACAGGCTGACGAGTAGATCAGTGGGAATAGATCCTCCACACACACCAGAACAGGCTGACGAGTAGATCAGTGGGAATAGACCCTCCACACACCAGAACAGGCTGACGAGTAGATCATTGGGAATAGATCCTCCACACACCAGAACAGGCTGACGAGTAGATCAGTGTGAATAGATCCTCCACACACACCAGAACAGGCTGACGAGTAGATCAGTGGGAATAGATCCTCCACACACACCAGAACAGGCTGACGAGTAGATCAGTGTGAATAGATCCTCCACACACACCAGAACAGGCTGACGAGTAGATCAGTGGGAATAGACCCTCCACACACCAGAACAGGCTGACGAGTAGATCAGTGGGAATAGATCCTCCACACACCAGAACAGGCTGACGAGTAGATCAGTGGGAATAGATCCTCCACACACACACCAGAACAGGCTGACGAGTAGATCAGTGGGAATAGATCCTCCACACACACCAGAACAGGCTGACGAGTAGATCAGTGGGAATAGATCCTCCACACACACCAGAACAGGCTGACGAGTAGATCAGTGGGAATAGATCCTCCACACACACCAGAACAGGCTGACG
>NW_021823350.1:37500-47500 GCF_901001165.1 Salmo trutta | reverse complement strand
CCTGAACCATGATTTGTTTGTTATTTTCAGCTTGAGGGCCATGTAGGAAGCTATATTAAATATCCGTTTAATTTTCGCATGATACAACGTGGTCCTGAGTTTAATTCAATACGGTCCAGGCGAAGGTCTGTCTGTGACACTGATGACTTCCAAACACATTGCAACTCAGACAGGAATGTGCTACTTTGTGTATAGCTCTTTATTGGGTGAAGATTTCATTACGGACTGTCATAACTGAGATGTCAGCTGTAAATCACAGCATAAAGGAGTGTACTGGAAGAGACGAGAGAGAGGAGAGAGAGGAGAGAGCAGAGAGTAGAGGGAGAGAGAGGAGAGAGCGTGAGAGTAGAGGAAGAGAGAGGAGAGAGAGTGAGAGAGAATAGCCAGTAAATAGAGAAGAGCGAAAGGAGAGAGTGTGAGAGAGAGAGAGGAGAGAGAGTGAGAGAATAGAGATTAGAGCGAGAGGAGAGAGAGTGAGAGAATAGAGAGTAGAGAGAGAGGAGAGAGAGGAGAGAGAGTAGAGAGAGAGGAGAGAGAGGAGAGAGAGGAGAGGAGAGATAGAGGGAGAAAGAGAGACAGAGAGAGGCGGTGCCAGCTCCAGGGACACACAAACACATACACTCACCTGAGGCAGTGCCAGGTCCAGGGACACACAAACACATACACTCACCTGAGGCAGTGCCAGGTCCAGGGACACACAAACACATACACTCACCTGAGGCGGTGCCAGGTCCAGGCTTGCCTGAGTTGTTCTGCTTGGCGTTTCCATGGAGCAGTTGGAACCAGTCTCTGAGGCGGTCTCCAAGGTCTGCCAGGTCCTGCCCGGTACAGCTCTCTGCTGAGGGGAGGAAAGGGAAAGCCCACAGCTCATAACATAACACACACACACACACACACAGGCCTGGGGCTCACCTTCCATGAGGCAACCATAATTTATATCATCGCTACCATACAGTAGGACAGGTCTCACAACTACCATACAGTAGGACAGGTCTCACAACTACCATACAGTAGGACAGGTCTCACTGAGTCCACAACTACCAAACAGTAGGACAGGTCTCACAACTACCATACAGTAGGACAGGTCGCACCACGTCCACAACTACCATACAGTAGGACAGGTCTCACCGAGTCCACAACTACCATACAGTAGGACAGGTCTCACAACTACCATACAGTAGGACAGGTCTCACTGAGTCCACAACGACCATACAGTAGGACAGGTCTCACAACTACCATACAGTAGGACAGGTCTCACGAGTCCACAACTACCATACAGTAGGACAGGTCTCACTGAGTCCACAACTACCATACAGTAGGACAGGTCTCACCAAGTCCACAACTACCATACAGTAGGACAGGTCTCACAACTACCATACAGTAGGACAGGTCTCACCAAGTCCACAACTACCATACAGTAGGACAGGTCTCACAACTACCATACAGTAGGACAGGTCTCACAACTACCATACAGTAGGACAGGGCTCACCTTCCATGAGGCAACCATCATTTATATCATCACTACCATACAGTAGGACAGGTCTCACTGAGTCCACAACTACCATACAGTAGGACAGGTCTCACTGAGTCCACAACTACCATACAGTAGGACAGGTCTCACCGAGTCCACAACTACCATACAGTAGGACAGGTCTCACTGAGTCCACAACTACCAAACAGTAGGACAGGTCTCACAACTACCATACAGTAGGACAGGTCTCACCGCGTCCACAACTACCATAGAGTAGGACAGGTCTCACCGAGTCCACAACTACCATACAGTAGGACAGGTCACACCAAGTCCACAACTATCATACAGTAGGACAGGTCTCACAACTACCATACAGTAGGACAGGTCTCACCAAGTCCACAACTACCATACAGTAGGACAGGTCTCACAACTACCATACAGTAGGACAGGTCTCACCAAGTCCACAACTACCATACAGTAGGACAGGTCTCACAACTATCATACAGTAGGACAGGGCTCACCTTCCATGAGGTAACCATCATTTATATCATCGCTACCATACAGTAGGACAGGTCTCACTGAGTCCACAACTACCATACAGTAGGACAGGTCTCACAACTACCATACAGTAGGACAGGTCTCACAACTACCGTACAGTAGGACAGGTCTCACCGAGTCCACAACTACCATACAGTAGGACAGGTCTCACCGAGTCCACAACTACCATACAGTAGGACAGGTCTCACAACTACCATACAGTAGGACAGGTCTCACTGAGTCCACAACTACCATACAGTAGGACAGGTCTCACCGAGTCCACAACTACCATACAGTAGGACAGGTCTCACCGAGTCCACAACTACCATACAGTAGGACAGGTCTCACTGAGTCCACAACTACCATACAGTAGGACAGGTCTCACTGAGTCCACAACTACCATACAGTAGGACAGGTCTCACAACTACCATACAGTAGGACAGGTCCACAACTACCGTACAGTAGGACAGGTCTCACTGAGTCCACAACTACCATAAAGTAGGACAGGTCTCACAACTACCATACAGTAGGACAGGTCTCACAACTACCATACAGTAGACAGGTCTCACAGCTACCATACAGTAGGACAGGTCTCACCAAGTCTACAACTACCATACAGTAGGACAGGTCTCACAACTACCATACAGTAGGACAGGTCTCACTGAGTCCACAACTACCATACAGTAGGACAGGTCTCACTGAGTCCACAACTACCATACAGTAGGACAGGTCTCACAACTACCATACAGTAGGACAGGTCTCACAACTACCATACAGTAGGACAGGTCCACCGAGTCCACAACTACCATACAGTAGGACAGGTCTCACCGAGTCCACAACTACCATACAGTAGGACAGGTCTCACTGAGTCCACAACTACCATACAGTAGGACAGGTCTCACCGAGTCCACAACTACCATACAGTAGGACAGGTCTCACTGAGTCCACAACTACCATACAGTAGGACAGGTCTCACTGAGTCCACAACTACCATACAGTAGGACAGGTCTCACAACTACCATACAGTAGGACAGGTCTCACAACTACCGTACAGTAGGACAGGTCTCACTGAGTCCACAACTACCATACAGTAGGACAGGTCTCACAACTACCATACAGTAGGACAGGTCTCACAGCTACCATACAGTAGGACAGGTCTCACCAAGTCTACAACTACCATACAGTAGGACAGGTCTCACTGAGTCCACAACTACCATACAGTAGGACAGGTCTCACAACTACCATACAGTAGGACAGGCCTCACAACTACCATACAGTAGGACAGGTCTCACAGCTACCATACAGTAGGACAGGTCTCACCAAGTCTACAACTACCATACAGTAGGACAGGTCTCACAACTACCATACAGTAGGACAGGTCTCACTGAGTCCACAACTACCATACAGTAGGACAGGTCTCACTGAGTCCACAACTACCATACAGTAGGACAGGTCTCACAACTACCATACAGTAGGACAGGTCCACCGAGTCCGCAACTACCATACAGTAGGACAGGTCTCACCGAGTCCACAACTACCATACAGTAGGACAGGTCTCACCGAGTCCACAACTACCATACAGTAGGACAGGTCTCACTGAGTCCACAACTACCATACAGTAGGACAGGTCTCACTGAGTCCACAACTACCATACAGTAGGACAGGTCTCACTGAGTCCACAACTACCATACAGTAGGACAGGTCTCACAACTACCATACAGTAGAACAGGTCTCACCGAGTCCACAACTACCATACAGTAGGACAGGTCTCACAACTACCATACAGTAGGACAGGTCTCACCGAGTCCACAACTACCTCATTCACTATCTCAATAAACATATCACACAGTATTTGTAATAATCAACACATTATCCCCAGTAACATGTTGCACAATGATCTCGCTAGCTAATGTAGACATCAACAACTTGCTGTACCAGTCGACACTGAGATGAACAACTGTTTGAATCTACTGGCAGATCCACACCACCAAGAGTCACGGACGATCAATGGTGCGTCTAGATATCAGGATATATGTCCACTCTAAATAACGAAGGGCATCATGACGGAAAGACTATTTCACTCACAGAGTGGGAGACTTTTCAATCAGACCACTGCTAGTCTACCTACTAACCCCAGTCTCTCAGATTGACTTGTGTTGAACTCAAAGAGAGACAGCTGCTGTATGAGGAAGTGGTGAGGGAGGAAAAAGGTATCCTCTCCCATAGAATAACACATCATTAGGCCTCAGTCATATCAACATCACCAAACAGCTACGTTCAATAGATGGCTTCCGTTGGCAGCTGGCTAACACAGGCTGCTGTCTGACACGCAGACGACACTGACCAAACAACACACACTGACAGAACAACACAGACTGCTGTCTGACAAACAGCTAGAGACCTTGACACGCAGACGACACTGACAGCACAACACACACACTGACAGAACAACACACACACTGACATAACAACACACACACTGACAGAACAACACACACACACACACACTGACATAACAACACACACACACTGACAGAACAACACACACACACACACACACACTGACATAACAACACACACACACACACACTGACAGAACAACACACACACACTGACAGAACAACACACACACACTGACAGAACAACACACACACTGACAGAACAACACACACACACTGACAGAACAACACACACACTGACAGAACAACACACACACACTGACATAACAACACACACACTGACATAACAACACACACACACTGACAGAACAACACACACACACTGACAGAACAACACACACACTGACCAAACAACACACACACACTGGCGAACAACACACACTGGCGAACAACACACACACACTTACAGAACAACAGTGTGTGTGTGTGTGTGTGCGTGACTGTGTGTGTACAGTGAGGGAAAAAAGTATTTGATCCCCTGCTGATTTTGTACGTTTGCCCACTGACAAAGAAATGATCAGTCTATATGTCATAAGCTCCGTCTTCTGATAAGGAGAAATCAGTATCGGACCAATACGCAGCGGATTGAGTGCTCATATTTACTTTCATTTGTAAAGTGAACACGAAAAACCAATAAACAAAGAACACCAGTTTCGCAGGCTATACACAGCAGTGCAAAAACAATCTCTCCAAGGGACAGGTGGAAAACAGGCTCCCTAAGTATGACTCTCAATCAGAAACAACGATGTACAGCTGTTCCTGATTGAGAGCCACACCAGGCCAACAAAGGAATACACAACATAGAAACCCTAGAACACAAAACAAGAACATAAACCAAAAACCCCGGAACACATAAATCCAACACCCCTCTACATACACACACACACCGAACCATATAAAACAAATACCCCTCTACCTAAATACATAGCCCAAACCATATGAAACAAACACCCCCTGCCACGTCCTGACCAAACTATAATAACAAATAACCCCTATTACTGGTCAGGACGTGACACTATAATTTTTATGGTAGGTTTATTTGAATAGTGAGAGACAGAATAACAACAAAAAAATCCAGAAAAACGCATGTCAAAAATGTTATAAATTGATTTGCATTTTAATGAGGGAAATAAGTATTTGACCCCCTCTCAATCAGAAAGATTTCTGGCTCCCAGGTGTCTTTTATACAGGTAACGAGCTGAGATTAGGAGCACACTCTTAAAGGGAGTGCTCCTAATCTCAGCTTGTTACCTGTATAAAAGACACCTGTCCACAGAAGCAATCAATCAGATTCCAAACTCTCCACCATGGTCAAGACCAAAGAGCTCTCCAAGGATGTCAGGGACAAGATTGTAGACCTACACAAGGCTGGAATGGGCTACAAGACCATGGCCAAGCAGCTTGGTGAGAAGGTGACAACAGTTGGTGCGATTATTCGCAAATGGAAGAAACACAAAAGAACTGTCAATCTCCCTCGGCCTGGGGCTCCATGCAAGATCTCACCTCGTGGAGTTGCAATGATCATGAGAACGGTGAGGAATCAGCTCAGAACTACACGGGAGGATCTTGTCAATGATCTCAAGGCAGCTGGGACCATAGTCACCAAGAAAACAATTAGTAACACACTACGCCGTGAAGGACTGAAATCCTGCAGCGCCCGCAAGGTCCCCTGCTCAAGAAAGCACATATACATGCCGTCTGAAGTTTACCAATGAATATCTGAATGATTCAGAGGACAACTTGGTCTCATCTGACCACAAGTGTTGTGGTCAGATGAGACCAAAATGGAACTCTTTGGCATCAACTCAACTCGCCGTGTTTGGAGGAGGAGGAATGCTGCCTATGACCCCAAGAACACCATCCCCACCGTCAAACATGGAGGTGGAAACATTATGCTTTGGGGTGTTTTTCTGCTAAGGGGACAGGACAACTTCACCGCATCAAAGGGATGATGGACGGGGCCATGTACCGTCAAATCTTGGGTGAGAACCTCCTTCCCTCAGCCAGGGCATTGAAAATGGGTCGTGGATGGGTATTCCAGCATGACAATGACCCAAAACACATGGCCAAGGCAACAAAGGAGTGGCTCAAGAAGAAGCACATGAAGGTCCTGGAGTGGCCTAGCCAGTCTCCAGACCGTAATCCCATAGAAAATCTGTGGAGGTAGCTGAAGGTTCGAGTTGCCAAACATCAGCCTCGAAACCTTAATGACTTGGAGAAGATCTGCAAAGAGGAGTGGGACAAAATCCCTCCTGAGATGTGTGCAAACCTGGTGGCCAACTACAACAAACGTCTGACCTCTGTGGTTGCCAACAAGGGTTTTGCCACCAAGTACTAAGTCATGTTTTGCAGAGGGGTCAAATACTTATTTCCCTCATTAAAATGCAAATCATTTTATAACATTTTTGACATGCGTTTTTCTGGATTTTTTTGTTGTTATTCTGTCTCTCACTGTTCAAATGAACCTACCATTAAAGTTATAGACTGATCATTTCTTTGTCAGTGGGCAAACGTACAAAATCAGCAGAGGATCAAATACTTTTTTCCTTCACTGTATGTGTGTGTGTACTTGCCGTGTTTGTCCTCGGTCTCTGTGATGGGGGCGGCAGCGGTGGCACAGGGGCACATGCCCTGGCATTTCACACTCAGCTCCTTCCCTGTTAGACAGCCCTGCTGCTCCAACTTACACTGGAGGAGAGAGAGAGACAGAAGGGGGAGAGAGGAGAGAGAGAGAGAGAGAGAGAGAGAGGATAAAGCAAGAGGGAGAGGGAGGGAGAGAGAGATAGAGAGAGAGAGAGAGACAGCAGGCAGAGAGAGAGCAAGAGCAAGAGAAAGAGAGAGAGCGAGAGAGATTACACTACAGTTCAACAACAGTACAAATCTACACACCATCTCCACTACATGACCATGTGGACACCTGCTGGTTCAACATCTCATTCCTAAATCATGGGCATTAATATGGAGTTGGTCCCCCTTTGCTGCTATAACATCCTCCACTCTTCTGGGAAGGCTTTCCACTAGATGTTGGAACATTGCTGCAGGGACTTGCTTCCATTCAGCCACAAGAGCATTAGTGAAGTCGAGCACTGATGTTGGGTGATTAGACCTGGCTCACAGTCGTCGTTCCTATTCATCCCAAAGGTGTTTGATGAGGTTGAGGTCAGGACTCTGTGTTGGAACTATGCATTCGGGCAGGTAGGGTTCTCCTGGCATCCGCCAAACCCAGATTCATCTGTTTGGACTGCCAGATGGTGAAACGTGATTCATCACTCCAGAGAACGCATTTCCACTGCTCCAGAGTCCAATGGCGGTGAGCTTTACAATACTCCAGTCGATGCCTGGCATTGCGCATGGTGATCTTAGGTTTGTGCGCGGCTGGTCGGCCACGGAAACCCCTTTCATGAAGCTACCAACGAACAGTTCTTGTGGAAGCGTTGCTTCCAGAGGCAGTTTGGAACTCGGTAGTAAATGTTGCAACCGAGGACAGACACTTTTTACACACTACAGCACTCGATGGTCCCGTTCTGTGAGCTTATATGGCCTACCACTTTGCGGCTGAGCCGTTGTTGCTCCTAGACGTTTCACCTTCACAATAACAGCACTTACAGTTGACCGAGCAGGGCAGACATTTGTCAAACTGACTTGTTGGAAAGGTGGCATCCTATGATGGTGCCACATTGAAAGTCACTGATCTCTTCAGTAAGGCCATTCCAGTGCCAATGTTTGTCTATGGAGATTGCATGGCTGTGTGCTCGATTTTATACACCTGTCAGCAACGGGTGTGGCTGAAATAGCCGAACCTGCTCATTTGAAGGGGTGTCCACATACTTTGTATATATTGTGTATATTAATCAGAGAAGAGCACAGAGCTAATCATCATTTTAAAACAACATACACACAAGAACACACACACACACACACACACAAGAACACACACACACAGACACACACAGGAACACACAGGAACACACACACATACACAGGAACACACACACACACAGGAACACACACACACAGGAACACACACACACACACACACACACAGGAACACACACACACACAAAGGGACACACACAGGGACACACACACACACAGCTTAATGAGCATTTACAACAGTAGCACTCTTGCTTTTACACCTGCAGCGGAGAGAGAGAGAGAGAGAGAGAGAGAGAGAGAGAGAGAGAGAGAGAGAGAGTAGAGAGAGAGAGATAGTGAGACAGAGAGACAAAGAGAGAGGGAGAAGCAGTGCCAGGTCCAGGGACACACACACAAACACACCTGAGGCGGTGCCAGGTCCTGGCTTGCCTGAGTTGAGCAGGCTAAGCTTGAATGCCGATAAAATATTTATGGGGGTGACCGCAGAAAAACAGATTGCTCATTCAAATGACAGAGGAGGCACAAATGCAGGAGAGAGGAGAGAGAAGCTGGAGAGAGAAAAATAGAGAAGAGAGAGCAAAAGACAGAGAAAATTAGACAGGCAGGAGAAAGGAGGAAGAGAGGAGGGAGAGAGGAAAGAGAGAGGGTGGAGAGAGGAAAGAGAGAGGAGGGAGAGAGAGAAGGGAGAGGAGGGAGATAGGAAGGAGAGAGAGAGAGGAGGGAGAGAGAGAGCAAGAGAGAGAGAAGACGGAGAGAGGAGGGAGAGAGGAAAGAGAGATGGAGGGAGAGAGGAGGGAGAGATGAAAGAGAGAGGGAGAGAGAGTGGAGGGAGAGAGGAAGGAGAGAGAGAGAGAGAGAGAGAGAGAGAGAGAGAGAGAGCAAGAGAGAGAGAAAAGGGAGAGAGGAGGGAGAGAGGAAAGAGAGAGGGAGGGAGAGAGGAGGGGAAGGGAAAGAGAGCGAGAGAGGAGGGAGAGAGAGAAGGGAGAAAGGAGAGACAGTAGGGATAGAGGAGAGAGAGAGAGAGAGAGAGGAGGGAGAGAGAGAGCAAGAGAGAGAGAGGAGGGGAGAGAGGAGGGAGAGAGGAAAGAGAGAGGAAAGAGAGAAGGAGGGAGAGAGGAAAGAGAGAGGGAGGGGAGAGAGGAGGGAGAGAGGAAGGAGAGGGAAAGAGAGCGAGAGAGGAGGAAGAGAGAGAAGGGAGAAAGGAGAGACAGTAGGGATAGAGGAGAGAGAGAGAGGGGAAGAGAGGAGGAAGAGAGGAGGGAGAGAGGAATAGAGGAGGGAGAGAGGAAAGGGAGAGGGTGGAGAGAGGAAAGAGAGAGGAGGGAGAGAGAGAGAGAAGGGAGAGGAGGGAGATAGGAAGGAGAGAGGAGGAAGAGAGGCAAGAGAGAGGCAGGAGAGAGGTGGGAGAAGGGGCTGAGTGAGCAGTCATTCTCATCAAGGTCAGAATTAAAAACGACATAAATCAATAAAGGGGGAAAGTAGTGGCCAGTGCTACGGTGCTACGCTGCTCAAACCTGAGACAGACATTCATCACACGCATGCATTGCATTCATCCTGATCTGCGTCCTAAATGGCAGCCTATTCCTTATGGGCCCTGGTCAAGGTAGTGCACTATAAAGGGAATTGGGTGCCATTTGGGACGAACACCTGCATTTGC
>NW_021823350.1:27500-30000 GCF_901001165.1 Salmo trutta | reverse complement strand
GTAGATTCTGCTATTTCAGCCACACCCATTACTGACAGGTGTATAAAATTGAGCGCATAGCCAAGCAATCTCCATAGACAAACATTGGCAGTAGAATGGCCTTACTGAAGAGCTCAGTGACTTTCAACGTGGCACCGTCATAGGATGCCACCTTTCCAACAAGTCAGTCCTTAAAATTTCTGCCCTGCTAGAGCTGCCCTGGTCAACTATAAGTGCTGTTATTGTGAAGTTGAAATGTCTAGGAGCAACAACAACTCAGCTGTGAAGTGGTAGGGCACACAAGCTCACAGAACGGGACCATCGAGTGCTGAAGCGTGTAGCACGTAAAAATCATCTGTCCTCGGTTGCAACACACACTACCGAGTTCCAAACTGCCTCTGGAAGCAACGTCAGCACAATAACTGTTCGTCGGTAGCTTCAGGAAATGGGTTTCCATGGCCGAGCAACCGCACAAAAGCCTATGATCACCATGCGCATTGCCAACTGTCGGCTGGAGTGGTGTAAAGCTCGCCGCCATTTGACTCTGGAGCAGTGGAAACCATCTGGTGAACCGACGGACGAATCTGGGTTTGGCGAATGCCAGGAGAACACTATCTGCCCCAATGCTTAGTGCCAACTGTAAAGTTTGGTGGAGGAGGAATAACTGTCTGGGGCTGTTTTTCAGGGTTCAGGCTAGGCCCCTTAGTTCCAGTGAAGGGAAATCTTAATGCTACAGCATACAATGACATTTTAGACGATTCTGTGCTTCCAACTTTATGGCAACAGTTTGAGGAAGGCCCCTTTCCTGCTTCAGCATGACAATGCCTCCGTGCACAAAGCGAGGTCCATACAGAAATTGATTGTCGAGATCGGTGTGGAAGAACTTGACTGGCCTGCACAGAGCCCTGACCTCAACTCCATCAAACACCTTTGGGATGAATTGTAACGCCGACTGCGAGCCAGGCATAATCGCCCAACGTCAGTTCCCGACCTCATTAATGCTCTTGAGCAGCACTGCTCCAACATCTAGTAGAAAGTCTTCCTGGAAGAGTGGAGGCTGTTATAGCAGCAAAGGGGGGACCAACTCCATATCAATGCCCATGATTTTGGAATGAGATGTTCGATGAGCAGGTGTCCACATACTTCTGGTCATGTAGTGTATTTTTACTTACTGCAGTGAGTCAAAACTGAATATTATTGTCAGCTTTACAAGAGAAAACACACAGCTGTTCTCTAGTGTCTCTAGACAGACAGGGCTTCTGTTTTACAGACTGTCTAATATAACAGCTGTTCTCTAGTGTCTCTTGACAGACAGGGCTTCTGTTTTACAGACTGTCTGATATAACAGCTGTTCTCTGGTGTCTCTAGACAGACAGGGCTTCTGTTTTACAGACTGTCTAATATAACAGCTGTTCTCTAGTGTCTCTAGACAGACAGGGCTTATATTTTACAGATATAACTGTATATAACAGCTGTTCTCTAGTGTCTCTAGACAGACAGGGCTTATGTTTTACAGACTGTCTGATATAACAGCTGTTCTCTAGTGTCTCTAGACAGACAGGGCTCTGTTTTACAGATATAACTGTATATAACAGCTGTTCTCTAGTGTCTCTAGACAGACAGGGCTTCTGTTTTACAGACTGTCTAATATAACAGCTGTTCTCTGGTGTCTCTAGACAGACAGGGCTTCTGTTTTACAGACTGTCTGATATAACAGCTGTTCTCTAGTGTCTCTAGACAGACAGGGCTTCTGTTTTACAGACTGTCTGATATAACAGCTGTTCTCTAGTGTCTCTAGACAGACAGGGCTTCTGTTTTACAGACTGTCTAATATAACAGCTGTTCTCTAGTGTCTCTAGACAGACAGGGCTTCTGTTTTACAGACTGTCTGATATAACAGCTGTCCTCTAGTGTCTCTAGACAGACAGGGCTTCTGTTTTACAGACTGTCTGATATAACAGCTGTCCTCTAGTGTCTCTAGACAGACAGGGCTTCTGTTTTACAGACTGTCTGATATAACAGCTGTTCTCTAGTGTCTCTAGACAGACAGGGCTTCTGTTTTACAGACTGTCTGATATAACAGCTGTTCTCTAGTGTCTCTAGACAGACAGGGCTTATGTTTTACAGACTGTCTAATATAACAGCTGTTCTCTGGTGTCTCTAGACAGACAGGGCTTATATTTTACAGACTGTCTAATATAACAGCTGTTCTCTAGTGTCTCTAGACAGACAGGGCTTCTGTTTTACAGACTGTCTGATATAACAGCTGTTCTCTAGTGTCTCTAGACAGACAGGGCTTATATTTTACAGACTGTCTGATATAACAGCTGTTCTCTAGTGTCTCTAGACAGACAGGGCTTATATTTTACAGACTGTCTGATATAACAGCTGTTCTCTAGTGTCTCTAGACAGACAGGGCTTATATTTTACAGACTGTCTGATATAACAGCTGTTCTCTAGTGTCTCTAGACAGACAGGGCTTATGTTTTACAGACTGTCTAATATAACAGCTGTTCTCTAG
>NW_021823350.1:0-22500 GCF_901001165.1 Salmo trutta | reverse complement strand
CGATTTGCCCCAAACAAAACCCTTTGTGTTAATAGTTAATTGCTTTGCCATATTTGTTGCAGTATTACTTTAGTGCCTTGTTGCAAACAGGATGCATGCTTTGAAATATTTTTATTCAGCACAAGCTGCCTTCTTTTCACTCTGTCAATTTGGTTAGTATTGTGGAGTAAATACAATGTTGTTGATCCATCCTCAGTTTTCTCCTACCACAGCTCTGTAACTGTTTTAAAGTCACCATTGACCTCATGGTGAAATGTCTGAGCGGTTTCCTTTCTCTCCGCCAACTGAGTTAGGAAGGACGCCTGTATCTTTATATTGACTGGGTGTATTGATACACCATCCAAAGTGTAACGAATAACTTCACCATGTTCAAAGGGATTTTCAATGTCTGCTTCTTTTTTCCTCCCATCTACCAATAGATGCCCTTCATTGTGAGTCATTGGAAAACATCCCTGGTCTTTGTGGTTGAATCTGTTTGAATTTCACTGCTCGACCTTACAGATAATTGTATGTGTGGGGTGGAGAGATGAGGTAGTCATAAAAACATTGTTAAACACTATTATTGCACACAGAGTGAGTCCATGCATCTTATTATGTGACTTGTTAATGACATTTTTACTCCTGAACTTATTTAGACTTGCCACAACAAAGGGGTTGAATACTTACTGACTCAAGACATTTCAGCTTTTCACTAATTTGTACATTTGTTTCTAATCATAATTCCACTTTGACATTCTGGGGTATTGTGTGTAGGCCAGTGCCTAAACATCTCAATGTAATCCATTTTAAATTCAGACTGTAACACAACAACATGTGGAGAAAGTCAAGGGGGATTTATGAAGGAACTGTATACAGGGAATAGTGTGCCAGTTGCATACAAGGAATAGGGTGCCAGATGTACACCGGGAATAGGGTGCCAGTTGTATACAGGCAATAGGGTGCCAGTTGCATACAAGGAATAGGGTGCCAGATAAATACATGGAATAGGGTGCCAGATAAATACATGGAATAGGGTGCCAGATAAATACATGGAATAGGGTGCCAGTTGTATACAAGGAATAGGGTGCCAGATAAATACATGGAATAGGGTGCCAGATAAATACATGGAATAGGGTGCCAGATAAATACATGGAATAGGGTGCCAGATAAATACATGGAATAGGGTGCCAGTTGTATACAAGGAATAGGGTGCCAGATGTACACCGGGAATAGGGTGCCAGTTGTATACAGGGAAAAGGGTGCCAGTTGTATACAGGGAATAGGGTGCCAGATGTACACAGGGAATAGGGTGCCAGTTGTATACAGGGAATAGGGTGTCAGTTGTATACAAGGAATATGGTGCCAGTTGTATACAAGGAATAGGGTGCCAGATGTACACCGGGAATAGGGTGCCAGTTGTATACAGGGAATAGGGTGCCAGTTGTATACAGGGAATAGTGTGCCAGTTGTATACAGGGAATAGTGTGCCAGATGTATACAAGGAATAGGGTGCCAGTTATATACAGGGAATAGGGTGCCTGTTATACACAAGGAATAGGGTGCCAGATGTACACAGGGAATAGGGTGCCAGATGTACATAGGGAATAGGGTGCCAGTTGTATACAGGGAATAGGGTGCCAGTTGTATACAGGGAATAGGGTGCCAGTTGTATACAGGGAATAGGGTGCCAGTTGTATACAGGGAATAGGGTGCAGAGCCAGAGATCTACCTCTACAGATCTGGTGCGTAGGTGATTAGGTGACACTGAGGATGTTAACATGCACAGTAATAATTCAATATTCAACTGATTGTGGCAGTAGGTAGATTATCCAATAGTCATGTAAACGCCTTACTCTGCTTCTCTTAATGTAGATCGAAGTAAGTCAAAAGAGAGGGGGTTACAGTACAGGAGAGAGAGGGTAACAGTACAGGAGAGAGAGGGTTACAGTACAGGAGAGAGAGGGTTACAGTGCAGGAGAGAGAGGGTTACAGTACAGGAGAGAGAGGGTTACAGTACAGGAGAGAGAGGGTTACAGTACAGGAGAGAGGGTTACAGTACAGGAGAGAGAGGGTTACAGTACAGGAGAGAGAGGGCTACAGTACAGGAGAGAGAGGGTTACAGTACAGGAGAGAGAGGGCTACAGTACAGGAGAGAGAGGGTTACAGTACAGGAGAGAGGGGGTTACAGTACAGGAGAGAGAGGGTTACAGTACAGGAGAGAGAGAGTTACAGTACAGGAGAGAGAGGGCTACAGTACAGGAGAGAGAGGGTTACAGTACAGGAGAGAGAGGGTTACAGTACAGGAGAGAGAGGGCTACAGTACAGGAGAGAGAGGGTTACAGTACAGGAGAGAGAGGGTTACAGTACAGGAGAGAGAGGGTACAGTACAGGAGAGAGGGTTACAGTACAGGAGAGAGAGGGTTACAGTACAGGAGAGAGAGGGCTACAGTACAGGAGAGAGAGGGTTACAGTACAGGAGAGAGAGAGTTACAGTACAGGAGAGAGAGGGTTACAGTACAGGAGAGAGAGAGGTACAGTAAGGAGAGAGAGGGTTTACAGTACAGGAGAGAGAAGGTTACAGTACAGGAGAGAGAGGGTTACAGTACAGGAGAGAGAGGTTACAGTACAGGAGAGAGAGGGTTACAGTACAGGAGAGAGAGGGTTACAGTACAGGAGAGAGAGGGTTACAGTACAGGAGAGAGAGGGTTACAGTACAGGAGAGGAGAGGGTTACAGTACAGGAGAGAGAGGGTTACAGTACAGGAGAGAGGGTTACAGTACAGGAGAGAGAGGGTTACAGTACAGGAGAGAGAGGGTTACAGTAACAGGAGGAGAGGGTTACAGTACAGGAGAGAGAGGGTTACAGTACAGGAGAGAGAGGGTTACAGTACAGGAGAGAGAGGGTTACAGTACAGGAGAGAGAGGGTTACAGTACAGGAGAGAGAGGGTTACAGTACAGGAGAGAGAGGGGTTACAGTACAGGAGAGAGAGGGTTACAGTACAGGAGAGAGAGGGTTACAGTACAGGAGAGAGAGGGTTACAGTACAGGAGAGAGAGGGTTACAGTACAGGAGAGAGAGGGTTACAGTACAGGAGAGAGAGGGCTGTGAATAGAGCATCACAAGCAAGGAGGGAAACCAGAGGTATAAAGGGTGGCAGGTAGCCTAGTGGTTAGAGCATTGCGCCAGTAACAGAACGTTTTCTGGGTGGAATACCCGAGCTCCTAATTGGCTGCAGGGGCGCCGTCCTACTAAGGCTGACCCTGTAAAAGAAGACCTTTCACTGGACCTATCTGGTGTATGCCACAATAAGACATCATTATCATTTTCAGTATCATTACAGCCTCATTATCATTACAACGTCAGTATCACTGGAACATCATGATCATTAAAAAATCATTATCGTTACAGCAACATTATCATCCCAACATCATTATCGTTACAGAACATTATCATCCCAACATCATTATCGTTACAGCAACATTATCATCCCAACATCATTATCGTTACAACGGCATTATCATTACAGCATCATTATCGTTACAAAGTCATTATCATTACAACATCATTATCGTCCCAGCGTCATGATCATTACAGCATCATTATCGTTACAGCGCCTTTATCATTACAACATCATTATCAGTTAGCTATAGGAAATCAACTGAGCGATGGACAGAAGGAATATGTTGAGTGACATCTGGTGCTACTGTACTGGTGCTACTGTACTGTACTGTACTGGTGCTACTGTACTGGTGCTACTGTACTGGTGCTACTGTACTGTACTGTACTGGTGCTACTGTACTGGTGCTACTGTACTGGTGCTACTGTACTGGTGCTGCTGTACTGGTGCTACTGTACTGGTGCTACTGTACTAGTGCTGCTGTACTGTACTGGTGCTACTGTACTGTTGCTACTATAGTGGTGCTACTGTACTGTACTGTACTGTACTGTACTGTACTGTACTGTACTGTTGCTACTATACTGTTGCTACTATAGTGGTGCTACTGTACTGGTGCTACTTTACTGGTGCTGCTGTACTGGTGCTACTGTACAGGTGCTACTTTACTGGTGCTGCTGTACTGGTGCTACTGTACTGTTGCTACTATAGTGGTGCTACTGTACTGGTGCTACTTTACTGGTTGCTGCTGTACTGGTGCTACTGTACTGGTGCTACTGTACTGTATTGGTGCTACTGTACTGGTGCTACTATAGTGGTGCTACTGTACTGGTGCTACTATAGTGGTGCTACTGTACTGGTGTGTTTTCTTTATAGTGTATGAAGGTGTGGGTGATAAACTGGAGATGTGGGTGATAAACTGGAGATGTGGGTGATAAACCGGAGGTGTGGGTGATAAACTGGAGGTGTGGGTGATACACTGGAGATGTGGGTGATAAACTGGAGGTGTGGGTGATAAACTGGAGGTGTGGGTGATTAACTGGAGGTGTGGGTGATAAACTGGAGGTGTGGGTGATAAACTGGAGGTGTGGGTGATAAACTGGAGACGTGGGTGATAAACTGGAGGTGTGGGTGATAAACTGGAGATGTGGGTTATAAACTGGAGGTGTGGGTGATTAACTGGAGATGTGGGTGATAAACTGGAGGTGTGGGTGATACACTGGAGATGTGGGTGATTAATTGGAGATGTGGGTTATAAACTGGAGATGTGGGTGATTAACTGGAGATGTGGGTTATAAACTGGAGGTGTGGACCATTTAACAAGATGTGCTTTAAGGAAAATGACATTCAGATTTGACACTGTAGCCAATTAGCAAACCCCACTGTGCACAGAGGTCTATTCCACGTTGGTTAATGTCATTGAAATGACGTGGAAACAACGTTGATTCAACCAATGTGTACCCAGTGGGAAAGCTCTGAAGATGAACGTGTTGTGTTTCTATTGAGAGGTCAGAGTAGGGGGTCTGTTGTATCACACTACATCTGCATCCCAAATGGCACACTATTCCTTTTATAGTGCACTACTTTTGACCATGGCCCATAGGGCTATACAGGGAATAGGGTGTTATTTGGGATGGATCCAAGCACCACACCCACTCTGCCTCACTTAAAAGGCATTCACTTTGCCTCAGAGGAGTAAAGATGAGTGAAGGACAATCCCTGACATCTGTTTCTATAACAGAGGGAATAGCTAATGGAAGACCCCCCCACCATCAAAAAGGCTTACAAAAGTCCCTGTAGCTACTTGGGCGCTAACTTTCATTTGAATATCATTCATTCATCCCAGCTAGCCACCCCCCTGTGGGAGCGATTCTACAGAGCTAAATTGATTCGGGGCTCCTCTTCATCACAAATTGAACAAGACAGTTGAAATGCAATGTCTGGTAATGTAGGTGGAATAATGCTGTACTCTTGGATATTACAAAATACCTTTCAACCTCAGAGACCCCCCCCCCCCAGCCTTTTAAAGTGCTGTGATTTAGATGTCGGCGCTGTTGCCTGCCTGAAGGCTGTCTGAGGGTCATTACGGTGTCTTGGAAGGGACAGAAAGCTAGCAGCACATTACGAGAGAGAAGCTACCATTTTCCACCTTGGAACGCTACACTGTAGCTTTGAACACATGTTGAACGTATTGGCTCCTTGATCTGCCTTGAGAAAAAGACTGGTTTAACCTGTCATTTACTCCACTGACTAACTACACCGGACAAAAATATAAACGCAGCATGTTAAGTGTTGATACTATGTTCCATGAGCTGAAATAAAAAGCTCATTTCTCTCAAATGTTTACATCCCTGTTAGTGAGCATTTCTCCTTTGCCAAGATAATCCATCCACCTGACAGGTGTGGCATATCAAGAAGCAAATTAAACAGCTTCTTGATATGCCACACAAAAAGGTGCACCTTGTGCTGGGGACAATAAAAGGCCACTCTAAAATGTGCAGTTTTGTCACACAATACACAAGGTGCAATAATTTAATGTTCATTTCTCTACCATAAGCCGCCTCCAACGTCGTTTTAGAGAATTTGGCAGTACGTCCAACCGGCCTCACAACCACAGACCACGTGTAACCACGTCAGCCCAGGACCTCCACATCCGGCTTCTTCACTTGCAGGATCATCTGAGACCAGCCACCCGGGCAGCTGATGAAACTGAGGAGCATTTCTGTCTGTGATAAAGCCCTTTTTGTGGGGCAAAAACTAATTCTGATTGGCTGGGCCTGGCTCCCCACTGGGTGGGCCTATAGCTGCGCCCCTGCCTGGTCATGTGAAATCCATAGACTGGGGCCTAATGAATTTATTTAAATTGACTGATTTCCTTATATGAACCATAACTCAAGTAAAATCGTTGAAATTGTTGCATGTTGCATTATATTTGTGTTCAGTATAGATAGCCCCTTCATGTTGCACAGACAGCACTAACAACTGTTGTGTAGAGGTTGATTTAGTGTGCATTCCAAATGACGCCCTGTTCACTACGTAGCGCACTACTTTAGACCAGAACCCTATGGGGCCCGGTCAACAGTTGTGCACTATATAGAAGATAGGTGTCACGTTCTGACCAGTAAAGGGGTTATTTGTTATTGTAGTTTGGTCAGGACGTGGCAGGGGGGTATTTTGTTTTATGTGGTTCGGGGTGTGTGTTTATGTAGAGTGGTATTTGGTTAGAGTATTCTGGGGTTTTTGGGTTATGTTCTATGTGTCGTATTCTAGGTTCTATCTATGTTGTGTATTTCTTTGTGTTGGCCTGGTATGGCTCTCAATCAGGAACAGCTGTACATCGTTGTTGCTGATTGAGAGTCATACTTAGGTAGCCTGTTTTCACCTGTCCCTTTGTGGGAAGGTGTATTCGTGCACTGCTATGTTTAGCCTGCAGAACTGTTAGCTGTCGTTCATTTTTTTAGTTTTGTTGTTTTTTGTGTGGAGTTCGTAATAAAATAAATATGAGCATTCACGTACCCGCTGCATTTTGGTCCACTTCCTACGACGGCTGTTACAATAGGGCTCATTTGGGATGCTTAAACATTCTAAAAGGTGCTTCCTGATTTAACATGGGGCCTCCAATTATGTTTTAACAATATGAAATAACCCTCTAATTTGACAGTAATTGTAGCCCCAGTTGAAAGTAACTCACTTAAATGATGAGTTCTCTTGTCTGAGGCTTTTAGGAAGAGTAAGAACGTAATCAGAAAATAATTTAGCTGCCTTTTTCTACAGTAATTTCCCTCTAGACCAATTATAGATCATTAACAGGCTGTTTCATGTCCAATACGCAGTAGCCTAGCTGAAGCACGTCAACTGATGAGCATTACATCATCACCACGCCAACTGATGTGCATTACATCATCACCACGCCAACTGATGTGCATTACATCATCACCACGTCAACTGATGTGCATTACATCATCACCACGTCAACTGATGAGCATTACATCATCACCAAGTCAACTGATGAGCATTACATCATCACCACGTCAACTGATGTGCATTACATCATCACCACGTCAACTGATGAGCATTACATCATCACCACGTCAACTGATGTGCATTACATCATCACCACGCCAACTGATGAGCATTACATCATCACCACGTCAACTGATGTGCATTACATCATCACCACGTCAACTGATGAGCATTACATCATCACCACGTCAACTGATGTGCATTACATCATCACCACGTCAACTGATGTGCATTACATCATCACCAAGTCAACTGATGTGCATTACATCATCACCACGGAAAATAAATGTGAAAGAAAACAAAATGGTTGATGGTAAAGCCAGCTTGTCATGGGGCCTAATTCTGTCTGATTCTGGGGGTTCATTCTCAGTACAGAATGTTTTAGTCATGATGTAAATATCCCTGAAGCAGAGAACATCCCTACAAAGCAGCAGTGTTGTTGCTGTTTACAACATCTTTTCATTTGAGTCAGTGTAATGAATAAGCTCTGAGGAGATTCTGTGTGTCTCCTAAATGGCACCCTATTCTATATAGACTGCACTACTATGGCACCCTATTCCCTATAGAGTGCACTATTATGGCACCCTATTCCCTATATAGTGTACTACTATGGCACCCTATTCCCTATATAGTGCAATACTTGTAATAAATAGGGAATAGGATGCTATTTGAGACACAGACCAAGTCTACGGGACGTAAACAGTGTGCTGGGAGAGATGGCAGGGTACAGCCGCAGCAGCTCTTAATACAGGTTAAAGCTGTCCTGTTTGGATTTCATTTGATTTCTCCTCTGAGCTGGATTTGGAAGTATTATAAACACAGAGGACTAATTTCAGGGTTTTAAGCTGCCGCCCGGCGCTCAGTGATCTCTCTGTCTCTCCTTCTGCTCTCTCTTATCTCCTGCTCTCTCTATGTCTCTCTCTCTCTCTGTGTCTCTCTCTCTGTCTCTCAGTCTGTCTCTCAGTCGGTCTCTCTCTCTCTGCCTCAGTCTGTCTCTCTCTCAGTCTGTCTCTCTCTCAGTCTGTCTCTCAGTCTGTCTCTCTCTCTTTCTAAAGCCTGGTTGGGAGGAGAAGGGGGATGGGTTCTGGAAGAGAGGCGTCTCATAAATACAGGAGAGAGCGTGAGCGAGCTGCAAATCAGCGTCCAGAAACGAGTCCCTCTACGTATCAACGCTCTGAGTTTCTATGGAAACATAAAGCGGATTAGATGAGCTTTAAGGCGCTGGAACCTGCGAGGAGAAAGGACATTTCTAAACCTGTGTTCTGTCTGTCATTCAATAAGAAAATACAGCGACAGCGATAATGATAATAACCATTAAGAGAAAGCGAGGCTATAATGTCCTTGCATCGATCACGGTCAGTGAGGAGTTGGAATGAGATGGTCCACACAGCTAGGGGATAGTATGGACCTCTCCATTCTGGGCTGTTGTCTGTTTTAATATAGCCAGGGTAGATCGCTACAGTACAGTTTGACTTACCCTGCTCTTCCTCCTCACCTTACAGCTCAGGAAGCTCTTTTCAAAGGACAAGCTTTTTTTTGTAGAAATTCAAGTGTACATGCTTATTTTCTTTCTGTTCATTGTTCATTTCCTATAGCTAATAGGGAAATCTATACAATAATATCTATAGATTTCTCTTCACTGTTCATTTCCTATATCTAATAGGGATATCTATACAATAATAGCTATTGCTTTCTGTTCATTGTTCATTTCCTATAGCTAATAGGGATATCTATAAAATAATAGCTATTGCTTTCTGTTCATGTTAATTTCCTATAGCTAATAGGGAAATCTATAAAATAATAGCTATAGCTTTCTGTTCATTGACAGTTGATGTCCTGTATTGAAGTGATTGGTGTTTGTCACAGCCGGCAGCAGCAGAGCAGCAGAACCCAGGGTGTTCAGTAGGGGTAGTCCTGTGGGAATCCACTGAGCTGAGCCTCAGCTGAAGCAAAAACAATTATCCAACCAGCTCTCCATCCTCTCCATGCTAAGAAGTGCCAGTCCCTCATGTATCCAGGGGCGGAAATCCCGGGGGGGACGGGGGGGACACGACCCCCCCATCCTGGGAAAAATATGATTTGTCCCCCCCAATATATCACTGAAACATAACTCTGTAATTTAAATAATATTAATAATACGCAATGAAAGCAATTGTGCTGATTATAGACACTTAATAGCGCGTTTTTAAGTTTCAAAAGATTGCGACCCCCCCACCCTTTGCCTCACAATGGTTTGATCCACTGCCAGTTCCTTATTTGGCAAGGTAACAGAGGGGTCGTATCCACTGTCTGAAAGGCACTCAATGAACGTAACTGACGTGAGGTTATTCCAGTCAATCGCGCACACACACTAGCTGAATATGCAGAGCTAGTGCGCAAATATTAACTATTAAGCTAGCTAGTACCTATTCCATTTATGTGGCCTCGTCAAAGATGGAATCTTTGCTATCGTCAATTTATTCCAAGATCAGCATGCAGATGATGTAAGTTAGTGCTTCAAAGTCCCTGTGATAAGGTTAGCGATAAACTGGAGTCCAAACTGAACAGAACTACACTCTCTTCTACCATTGTCTTAAATATATTTATGGTCTCGTTGCAAAAGCTAAATTGTCGCAAGGGAACTTTTATTTATTTATTTTATTTCACCTTTATTTAACCCGGGGTAGCAAAGATTATAGCAAACACCACTGAACGGAATTGGTGCTCGCTAGTTTTGCAAATTCAGCTATTGTTGGAAGCCAGCCAATATGAAACAAACTATTAAAATTACAAAGGTTGCAGCATATGTTGTGTAAATGGTGAACTCATACAGCTGTCAACTCTTGTCATTTTAATCCGTTTCACATTTGCTAGCTACCTTTTAGATCGAAGCCCAAATAGAATGATTGAAGATGATAGAAGCCCATCTCCTACTGTAAATAACCTACACACTGTGTGTGTAGCCAGCCAGCCAGCCAGGTAGAAAAATGGCAGAAAATAAAAGACGGACATCAGAGTATTTTACAATACACCAAAACGCATTGTAAGAACCCTAGTAGCCTAATATCTCAAAGACTAGTTGATAAAATGTTCATAAGAAAGAAATGACATTTTAATGGAAATGTTTCCCAATGATGTCATTAGGCAGAGCAGGCAACAGATATGCAGGGACAGACTGGCAGAGACAGGGAGTCTCAGGTAAGTTTGTTGAGTCTTTGTTTGGCAACATTATGAAAGGTTCTCAATTTTTTTGACTTGTAAAATAGGAACATAATTGGAAAATGCCATGGATACCCCCACTCTCAACTTAAACTGGTGACTGAACTAAGATTTGTTAAAGGCAATGGTATTGCTGTTGTGATTAGTTGTGTAGTTTTGGGTACCGGTAGTTAGGAGTACGGCAAACACCTTATTTCTTTGGTTCCTCAATATACATTTACCATATTACAATGTAGGCTATGTGTTACAGCACTACTTTTGGTGTCCCCCTCAGGAATTGCTCTTGAGAAAATTTCATGTAATTGTCCCCTCCAAAGTTGATATCAGATTTTCGCCCCTGCATGTATCATCAACATTCTGCATCCCAAATGCAAACCTATTGCCTATGTAGTGGGAGCCAATTGCCTATGTAGTGGGAGCCTATTCCCTATGTAGTGCACTACTTTTGACCAGGGCCCATAGGGGTCCCCAATTACAGTACATTCAGCCACAGGACAATTTTGTCTTGAGTGGATGGTCAGAGGGCCGGAACATAATTACAAATAATTTGCACACTGCACATTGACCGCAAGTAGCACAAACAGATATAGCATTTGACAAAAACAGAATCCTTTCAAACCTTGATTACATTGGTATATGTCTCTCTATTTACGCATAGGAACACTTGGGAACAGATTTCCTAAATTAAAATCACTTGGAGCTGTATTCCGAGTGTTTTTACAGTTTTTTATGTCCAACAATGAAAATCCAACAACAACAACCAAAACCAGATTTTATAAAAAGGTTTTTTTTCTCATTAAACTTGAGGGTAGGAAGAGGTACAAATGATATAACCTGTGTACTGCCAGTTGGGGAACCCTGATATAGAGAAGAGGATACCATTTGGGACGGACCCTCAGTCTCCACGTCTCCTCCCAGAATCCCAGCAACGCTCCATCAGATCAGGGCCATGTTCATTAGGGCACAGCGTAGCAAAATGTTTTTGAACTGTTTCTTGTTGGAACAGTCTAGGTAGTCCCTCCCTTGTTTTATTTAGTCCGTTTTCTTCCGTATGTTGCTTAACAAAATGGTGACTCCATGGCTCTTTTTCACACTCAATCCAGGAACCCATTTTTACATCATCTGTAGTGTACATTACTTTTCATTTAAAAAAGTGTTTTGATAACGTGAAGACAGACATTATTATGACATAATTTCCTTTAACTTACTTTCATCAGAGCCTGGGGTTTTCTCCACAGTCCTGATGTAATCATCCTAGAGAGACATGAGAATCGGAGTAGTGTCACTGCAGAGGTCCAGAGTGTAGTGTAAAGAACAACAACATATCCAAGAACAAAACAGAAGATCACAGACGTCTCACTCTCTGTAAGTGGTGATTTTAGCTTCCCTGTCACACAGGGAATATACACTCTCAGAATGAGAGTGTGTACCAAATGGCACCCTATTCTTCATTATCGTTCACTACTTCCCTTTATAGTGCGATATAATAGTAGTGCACTATGTTGGGAATAGGATGCCATTTGGGAAACACATAAACTATCTTTTAGACTGGTCTCTGGGGGTGTTTGAGGGTTAGAATTATGATAAAAATACTACATCTCCCATAGTATACACTTCTACTGACCCATGTGTGTGTGTGTGTGTGTGTGTGTGTGTGTGTGTGTGTGTGTGTGTGTGTGTGTGTGTGTGTGTGTGTGTGTGTGTGTGTGTGTATGAGGACCCACAGGAATATGTTTGTTACGACTGGGTTGGCCTTATCCTACACTGGGATCCCAACAGTATAACAGAGCTCTCAAGTCAAGCTGAACAACTTAAGCCAAAGGCGTTTCATATATTCAGAGGAAGTGCTGAGACAAGATCCATTAAAGGGATAAGTCTCAAAAGGAACCCTGTTCCCTTTATAGTGCACTACGTTTTCACCAGGGCCAGTTTATAAGGAACAGGGTGCCAATTAGGACACATAGATAGATCTATATTTCTGGGCTGTTGAAGTGTAATAGCTTAATGTCTGGTGTTATAATGCGGTTGGGCAGTTAATGTCTGGTGTTATAATGCGGTTGGGCAGTTTAATGTCAGGTGTTATAATGCAGTTTGGCAGTGTAATGTCAGGTGTTATAATGCGGTTTGGCAGTTTAATGTCAGGTGTTATAATGCGGTTTGGCAGTTTAATGTCAGGTGTTATAATGCGGTTTGGCAGTTTAATGTCAGGTGTTATAATGTGGTTTGGCAGTGTAATGTCAGGTGTAATAATGCGGTTTGGCAGTTTAATGTCAGGTGTTATAATGCGGTTTGGCAGTTTAATGTCAGGTGTTATAATGTGGTTTGGCAGTTTAATGTCAGGTGTTATAATGCAGTTTGGCAGTTTAATGTAAGGTGTTATAATGCGGTTTGGCAGTTTAATGTCTGGTGTCATAATGCGGTTAGGTAGTTTAATGTCAGGTGTTATAATGCGGTTAGGCAGTTTAATGTCAGGTGTTATAATGCGGTTTGGCAGTTTAATGTCTGGTGTTATAATGCGGTTAGGCAGTTTAATGTCAGGTGTTATAATAAGGTTTGGCAGTTTAATGTCAGGTGTTATAATGCGGTTTGGCAGTTTAATGTCAGGTGTTATAATGCGGTTAGGCAGTTTAATATGTCAGGTGTTATAATGCGGTTCGGCAGTTTAATGTCAGGTGTTATAATGCGGTTAGGCAGTTTAATGTCAGGTGTTATAATGCGGTTCGGCAGTTTAATGTCAGGTGTTATAATGCGGTTAGGCAGTTTAATGTCAGGTGTTATAATGCGGTTAGGCAGTTTAATGTCAGGTGTTATAATGTGGTTAGGCAGTTTAATGTCAGGTGTTATAATGCGGTTTGGCAGTTTAATGTCAGGTGTTATAATGCGGTTAGGCAGTTTAATGTCAGGTGTTATAATGCGGTTAGGCAGTTTAATGTCAGGTGTTATAATGCGGTTAGGCAGTTTAATGTCAGGTGTTATAATGCGGTTAGGTAGTTTAATGTCAGGTGTTATAATGCGGTTAGGCAGTTAATGTCAGGTGTTATAATGCGGTCAGGCAGTTTAATGTCAGGTGTTATAATTTTTATTTATTTATTTTATTTATTTCACCTTTATTTAACCAGGTAGGCAAGTTGAGAACAAGTTCTCATTTACAATTGCGACCTGACCAAGATAAAGCAAAGCAGTTTGACACATACAACAATACAGAGTTACACATGGAATAAACAAACATACAGTCAATAATACAGTACAAAAATAAGTCTATATACAATGTGAGCAAATGAGGTGAGATAAGGGAGGTAAAGGCAAAAAAAGGCCATGGTGGCAAAGTAAATAAAGTATAGCAAGTAAAACACTAGAATGGTAGATTTGTAGTGGAAGAAAGTGCAAAGTAGAAATAATGGGATGCAAAGGAGCAAAATAAATAAATAAATACAGTAGGGGAAGAGGTAGTTGTTTGGGCTAAATTATAGATGGGCTATGTACAGGTGCAGTGATCTGTGAGCTGCTCTGACAGCTGGTGCTTAAAGCTAGTGAGGGAGATAAGTGTTTCCAGTTTTAGAGATTTTTGTAGTTCGTTCCAGTCATTGGCAGTAATGCGGTTTGGCAGTTTAATGTCAGGTGTTATAATGCGGTTAGGTAGTTTAAGGTCAGGTGTTATAATGCGGTTAGGCAGTTTAATGTCAGGTGTTATAATGCGGTTTGGCAGTTTAATGTCAGGTGTTATAATGCGGTTAGGCAGTTTAATGTCAGGTGTTATAATGCGGTTAGGTAGTTTAAGGTCAGGTGTTATAATGCGGTTTGGCAGTTGAACTAAGACCATGAGACATAAGTGATATCCTTCATGAATCAATGGCTATATAGAAGTGGCTAGCTTGTTCTACCAAGCAGACACATTGACTACTCTTGATTGAAAGGGGCAGGTAACATCTGCAGTCCAAAGAGAGAGAATTGGACAGATTCCCATTCCTTCTCCTCCGGTTAAAGAGAAACATCAACATGAAAAGACCAAACAGTCAAATCAGATCCAGAAGGTGTTTACTAACCTCAACTTCCTGTAGCGATGAACGGTGATGTGGAGAGGAGAGAAAGAAAGATGAGAAAGAAAGAGAGAGAGAAAAGCAGAAGGTCATTGTTAGAGTAAAGAAAAGGACATTTCCATTGAGGTGTTCCCCATTCAGAGCTTGATCCAACAGCAGCAGCAGTTAAACTGTCAACTCCTAATGCACACTGATAGAAACTATAGGCCTTAGTCTGCCTGCTTCTTATCCTGGGGGAATCTGCCTCCTTTCAGAAGACATTTGGAGAGGATTATAGAGCCCTGTTAACCCTCCCACACACACACACACGCACACACGCACGCACGCACACACACACACACACGCACGCACGCACGCACACACGGCACACACATTCGTGAGGATTGTGGCCTATTAAGGAAAGGATGATCAGGTTCCACTTCTATGAGTTGGAAGGAGGTCCAATCACCACTGGCATGGATCATTCCTCTCACTGTTTACTAGCAGTGCCCAATCACCACCTGGCAGGATCATTCTCTCACTGTTACCAGCAGCTGCCCAATCACCACCTGGCTAGGATCATTCTCTCACTGTTTACCAGCAGCTGCCCAATCACCACCCTGGCACGGATTATTCTCTCAACTGTTTACCAGCAGCTGCCCAATCACGCTGGCACGGTATCATTCTCTCCACTGTTTACCAGCAGCTGCCCGGACACTGTCTTGTCCACCTGCCATGTCTACGGTCTGTCTGTCCACCTGCCATGTCTACAGTCTGTCTGTCCACCTGCCATGTCTACAGTCTGTCTGCCCACCTGCCATGTCTACAGTCTGTCTGCCCACCTGCCATGTCTACAGTCTGTCTGTCCACCTGCCATGTCTACAGTCTGTGTCCACCTGCCATGTCTACGGTCTGTCTGCCCACCTGCCATGTCTACAGTCTGTCTGTCCACCTGCCATGTCTACAGTCTGTCTGTCCACCCTGCCATGTCTACAGTCTGTCTGTCCACCTGCCATGTCTACGGTCTGTCTGTCCAACCTGCCATGTCTACAGTCTGTCTGTCCACCTTCCATGTCTACGGTCTGTCTGTCCACCTGCCATGTCTACAGTCTGTCTGTCCACCTGCCATGTCTACAGTCTGTCCACCTGCCATGTCTACAGTCTGTCTGTCCACCTGCCCATGTCTACAGTCTGTCTGTCCACCTGCCATGTCTACAGTCTGTCTGTCACCTGCCATGTTCTACGGTCTGTCTGTCCACCCTGCCATGTCTACGGTCTGTCTGTCCACTGCCATTGTCTACGGTCTGGTCTGTCACCTGCCATGTCTACGGTCTGTCTGTCCACCTGCCATGTCTACGGTCTGTCTGTCCACCTGCCATGTCTACAGTCTGTCCACCCTGCCATGTCTACGGTCTGTGTTATCAACGAAGACAAAGTCCTTGAAAACTAGAAAACTGTCTGGAATCATCAAAGTCAACGGATCGCACAGCACCAAAGCGGGCCGACGAAGTGATTTGGATTTCCTTAACCGTTGAGTAGGAACAAATCACACTGAGTATGGACTGAGTTGGTGTCCCAAACGGGCCGATACGGGCCCTGATTAAAAGTATATGTAGTGCACTACACAGGGAATAGGGTAGAATTTGGGACACAGACACTGAGTGTCACACAGAAGCATAGAACTGATGGGATATAACAGTTAGTATTTAGTGTAAAATACACCATTGAGTTAACACAGAACGTCCTTTTCATTCATTCCATTTCACTGTTCTGGAATCAGTCCAAGGTCATTTACACAAACAATACACACACACGCACGCACGCACGCACACACACACAAACAAACACCCACACACACACACCACAGCCCTACCATATTTGTTTTATCATTCACTGGCCCGCCCCCTGCAATGTTCAGCAGAAACACAGCCCAGACCCTTCCCTTCCTCCCTTAACTCAAGCTAGTAAATAAACATGGTTCTCTGTCTAGTTAGCCAGTACTGAGACCCGTGTACAATATATCCCAATGGGACGTTTACAGCCCACACAGGGAGAGCCGGAGAGGCAAAGAGGCAGGCTGCATCCCAATGGTGCTCTATTCCCTACATAGTGCACTACTTTTAACCAGACCGCCTATATGGGCCCTGGTCCATTTAGGGAACAGGGTGCCATTTGGTACGCTTCCCCACAGAGAGGCAAAGGGAGGAAGGCTGTAAAGTCTGACATTCAGGTTACATCACAGAGCTGGAGCCAGAGTAGAGTCGTAGGACTTCACCCCATTTCATTCAGACTAGGCTGTTTCTTTAAGGTAAATAACATATTTTATGTGGTCAGTAAATTGCCCAAGTACTATATCTATTAAAGTCTATATCACCTGGTTCATATATCTATTAAAGTCTATATCACCTGGTCATATATCTATTAAAGTCTATATCACCTGGTCCCATATCTATTAAAGTCTATATCACCTGGTCCCATATCTATTAAAGTCTATATCACCTGGTCCCATATCTATTAAAGTCTATATCACCTGGTCCCATATCTATTAAAGTCTATATCACCTGGTCCTGTCTATTAAAGTCTATATCACCTGGTCCTGTCTATTAAAGTCTATATCACCTGGTCCTATATCTATTAAAGTCTATATCACCTGGTCCTATATCTATATCACCTGGTCCCATATCTATTAAAGTCTATATCACCTGGTCCCATATCTATTAAAGTGTATATTACCTGGTCCTGTCTATTAAAGTCTATATCACCTGGTCATATATCTATTAAAGTGTATATTACCTGGTCCCATATCTATTAAAGTCTATATCACCTGGTCCCATATCTATTAAAGTCTATATCACCTGGTCCCATATCTATTAAAGTCTATATCACCTGGTCCCATATCTATTAAAGTCTATATCACCTGGTCCCATATCTATTAAAGTCTATATCACCTGGTCCCATATCTATTAAAGTCTATATCACCTGGTCCTGTCTATTAAAGTCTATATCACCTGGTCCCATATCTATTAAAGTCTATATCACCTGGTCCTATATCTATATCACCTGGTCCTATATCTATTAAAGTCTATATCACCTGGTCCTATATCTATTAAAGTGTATATTACCTGGTCCTGTCTATTAAAGTCTATATCACATTTACATTTAAGTCATTTAGCAGACGCTCTTATCCAGAGCGACTTACAAATTGTCTGTTAACCTGTCTGTTAACCTGTCTGCTATCCTGTCTGTTAACCTGTCTGTGATCCTGCCTGTGATCCTGTCTGTTATTCTATCTGGCATCTGGTCTTAAAATAGCATCTCTATTCTCCTGGTTTTCAGTGTAGAGGGAGAAGTGTACCAACTACCAACCTTTAACAGCAGCACAACTTAATAATGGAACTGTATTATATGGACGTGGCGTTTCAGCAAGGCTTCAGCTAGCTAAAATATTAAACCTATCATTTAAGATGACCCTTTGGAACATAGCTACTGCATTAAGTCAAAAATAGCTGTGCTATTTAAGTAGCAAACTATTTCAGAGAGGAACTTTCATAGAATCCTAGACGTGGGAAGTAGAGGTGCTGAGGGTGCTGCAACACCCCCGGAAAAATCTGATGTATTTTCCTTCACTACAGTAGTGGGCTTTTACGAGTCTTGTATTAACGAACCAATATAGCCGCCGTCTGTAGAGTGTGGGGGGGGGGGAGTTGAGAGAGAGAGACGCTGAAAGAGAGAGCGAGGGAGAGGCTTGGGCCAGGGGAGAGGGAGAGAGAGAGAGAGAGGGAGAGAGAGAGAGAAAGAGAGAGAGAAAGAGAGAGAGGCTATGCGGAGGCTGGGCCAGGGGAGAGAGAGAGAGGGGGGAGAGAGAGAGAGAGAGGGGGGGGAGAGGGAGAGAGAGAGAGAGAGAGAGAGAGAGAGAGAGAGAGAGAGAGAGAGAGAGAGAGAGAGAGAGGCTGGGCCAGGGGGAGAGAGAGACAGATTGTGGGGAGCAGTGATCAGTGGTATGATATTCACGCTACGGAGCAGAGGTCCCTTGAGTTATGTGATTCATATCATGGATAGCACCTCTCCTGCCGTTGGTCAACAGCCCTGTAATATAGCTGGTGTAAAACAGCACTAATGGAACCTGACTGGCCAGATGCTGTGTATCGCTCCTCCAGGACCACTCAGCTTGCTGGTATTAGCCTGAAAATGTCTGGCCGCAAGACTGACTGACTGACTGAGCTGCTCTGAATTCACCTCTATCTGCTCTGAATTCACGTCTATCTGCTCTGAATTCACCTCTATCTGCTCTGAATTCACATCTATCTGCTCTGAATTCACCTCTATCTGCTCTGAATTCACGTCTATCTGCTCTGAATTCACCTCTATCTGCTCTGAATTCACGTCTATCTGCTCTGAATTCACGTCTATCTGCTCTGAATTCACCTCTATCTGCTCTGAATTCACCTCTATCTGCTCTGAATTCACGTCTATCTGCTCTGAATTCACGTCTATCTGCTCTGAATTCACCTCTATCTGCTCTGAATTCACCTCTATCTGCTCTGAATTCACGTCTATCTGCTCTGAATTCACCTCTATCTGCTCTGAATTCACGTCTATCTGCTCTGAATTCACCTCTATCTGCTCTGAATTCACGTCTATCTGCTCTAAATTCACATTTGGGACACAAAGACAATACCATCTAGTCAGAGGCTCATTTCACCTGCAGCAAAGTGCTAAATAAGGAGCTGTTTGAAAGTCGCTCATATAAACATTGCCTTACATTTTTTACAGGTAACATACCACATCTTCTATCTGAAATGGGTATTCTGTCTGAAATGGGTATTCCGTCTGAAATGAGTATCCTGTCTGAAATGGGTATTCTGTCAAAAATTACTATTCTGTCTGAAATGAGTATTCTGTCTGAAATGACTATTCTGTCTGAAATGACTATTCTGTCTAAAATGACTATTCTGTCTGAAATGGGTATTCTGTCTGAAATGACTATTCTGTCTGAAATGACTATTCTTTCTGAAATGACTATTCTGTCTGAAATGGGTATTCTGTCTGAAATGGGTATGCTCCAGCAACACTTAGCACAAACACCCCACCATGCCTCCTCTAGACGGGGTGCCTCCAGACAGCAATGTCACTGAGACTTATTAGCCTGGTCACAGTGCCCTGTCACTGAGACTTATTAGCCTGGTCACAGTGTCCTGTCACTGAGACTTATTAGCCTGGTCACAGTGCCCTGTCACTGAGACTTATTAGCCTGGTCACAGTGCCCTGTCACTGAGATTATTAGCCTGGTCACAGTGCCCTGTCACAGTCACAGTGCCCTAACAGTAATGTCTCTCCTCTCTGTCAGGGAGGGTAACAGTTATGTCTCTTTCAGGGAGGGTAACAGTAATGTCTCTCCTCTCTGTCAGGGAGGGTAACAGTAATGTCTCTCCTCTCTGTCAGGGAGGGTAACAGTAATGTCTCTCCTCTCTGTCAGGGAGGGTAACAGTAATGTCTCTCCTCTCTGTCAGGGAGGGTAACAGTAATGTCCCTCCTCTCTGCCAGGGAGGGTAACAGTAATGTCTCTGTCAGGGAGGGTAACAGTAAGTTTCTCCTCTCTGTCAGGGAGGGTAACAGTAATGTCTCTCCTCTCTGACAGGGAGGGTAACAGTAATGTCTCTGTCAGGGAGGGTAACAGTAATGTCTCTCCTCTCTGTCAGGGAGGGTAACAGTAATGCCCCTCCTCTCTGTCAGGGAGGGTAACAGTAATGTCTCTGTCAGGGAGGGTAACAGTAATGTCTCTCCTCTCTGTCAGGGAGGGTAACAGTAATGTCTCCTCTCTGACAGGGAGGGTAACAGTAATGTCTCTCCTCTGACAGGGAGGGTAACAGTAATGTCTTCTCTCTGTCAGGGAGGGTAACAGTAATGTCTCTCCTCTCTGTCAGGGAGGGTAACAGTAATGTCTCTGTCAGGGAGGGTAACAGTAATGTCTCTCCTCTCTGTCAGGGAGGGTAACAGTAATGTCCTCCTCTCTGTCAGGGAGGGTAACAGTAATGTCTCTCCTCTCTGTCAGGGAGGGTAACAGTAATGTCTCTGTCAGGGAGGGTAACAGTAATGTCCTCCTCTCTGTCAGGGAGGGTAACAGTAATGTCTCTGTCAGGGAGGGTAACAGTAATGTCTCTCCTCTCTGACAGGGAGGGTAACAGTAATGTCTCTGTCAGGGAGGGTAACAGTAATGTCCCTCTCTGACAGGGAGGGTAACAGTAATGTCTCTGTCAGGGAGGGTAACAGTAATGTCTCTGTCAGGGAGGGTAACAGTAATGTCTCTCCTCTCTGTCAGGGAGGGTAACAGTAATGTCTCTGTCAGGGAGGGTAACAGTAATGTCTCTCCTCTCTGTCAGGGAGGGTAACAGTAATGTCTCTGTCAGGGAGGGTAACAGTAATGTCTCTCCTCTCTGTCAGGGAGGGTAACAGTAATGTCTCTCCTCTCTGTCAGGGAGGGTAACAGTAATGTCTCTCCTCTCTGTCAGGGAGGGTAACAGTAATGTCTCTCTCTCTGTCAGGGAGGGTAACAGTAATGTCTCTCCTCTCTGTCAGGGAGGGTAACAGTAATGCTCCTCTCTGTCAGGGAGGGTAACAGTAATGTCTCTCCTCTCTGTCAGGGAGGGTAACAGTAATCTCTCCTCTCTGTCAGGGAGGGTAACAGTAATGTCTCTCCTCTCTGTCAGGGAGGGTAACAGTAATGTCTCTCCTCTCTGTCAGGGAGGGTAACAGTAATGTCTCTCCTCTCTGTCAGGGAGGGTAACAGTAATGTCTCTCCTCTCTGTCAGGGAGGGTAACAGTAATGTCTCTCCTCTCTGACAGGGAGGGTAACAGTAATGTCTCTGTCAGGGAGGGTAACAGTAATGTCTCCTCTCTGTCAGGGAGGGTAACAGTAATGTCCTCCTCTCTGTCAGGGAGGGTAACAGTAATGTCTCTCCTCTCTGTCAGGGAGGGTAACAGTAATGTCTCTCCTCTCTGTCAGGGAGGGTAACAGTAATGTCTCTCCTCTCTGTCAGGGAGGGTAACAGTAATGTCTCTCCTCTCTGTCAGGGAGGGTAACAGTAATGTCTCTCCTCTCTGACAGGGAGGGTAACAGTAATGTCTCTCCTCTCTGTCAGGGAGGGTAACAGTAATGTCTTCCTCTCTGTCAGGGAGGGTAACAGTAATGTCTCTCCTCTCTGACAGGGAGGGTAACAGTAATGTCTCTCCTCTCTGTCAGGGAGGGTAACAGTAATGTCTCTCCTCTCTGTCAGGGAGGGTAACAGTAATGTCTCTCCTCTCTGACAGGGAGGGTAACAGTAATGTCTCTCCTCTCTGTCAGGGAGGGTAACAGTAATGTCTCTCCTCTCTGACAGGGAGGGTAACAGTAATGTCTCTCCTCTCTGTCAGGGAGGGTAACAGTAATGTCTCTCTCTGACAGGGAGGGTAACAGTAATGTCCTCCTCTCTGTCAGGGAGGGTAACAGTAATGTCCCTCCTCTCTGTCAGGGAGGGTAACAGTAATGTCCCTCCTCTCTGTCAGGGAGGGTAACAGTAATGTCTCTCTCTGTCAGGGAGGTAACAGTAATGCCTCTCTCTGTCAGGGAGGGTAACAGTAATGTCCCTCCTCTCTGTCAGGGAGGGTAACAGTAATGTCTCTCCTCTCTGACAGGGAGGGTAACAGTAATGTCTCTCCTCTCTGACAGGGAGGGTAACAGTAATGTCTCTCTCTCAGGGAGGGTAACAGTAATGTCCTCCTCTCTGTCAGGGAGGGTAACAGTAATGTCTCTCAGGGAGGGTAACAGTAATGTCTCTGTCAGGGAGGGTAACAGTAATGTCTCTCTCTGTCAGGGAGGGTAACAGTAATGTCTCCTCTCTGTCAGGAGGGTAA